>NC_065588.1:114401500-114701500 GCF_024542745.1 Macaca thibetana thibetana
TTAATACTCTCCAACGGCTTTTCACTGTTTCGGATAAAGACAAAAATTCTTACCAAAGCCTGAAAGCCCCTACGTGACCCAGCCTGTTTACCCCTCCAGTCTTGTTCTCACGTTAGTCCTCTCCTAGTTCCCTACATCCCAAACATAATAGATTTCTGTGAATTCTTCCGAAGTGCCACTGCCTTCCCCATGTTCACACATGTGTTCCTCATGTGTAGGTTCCTCAGCCTACACAGCCATTGTGCCAGGGAGGCCTCTCCTGACTCTCCAGACCAGGCGAGCTCTCCTGTTTGTACTCTGTTGGCACCTTGCTCTTGCTCTGCCATTACATGGAGTAGACTTTTCCAATGTCTGTTTCCTCCATGCTTCCATAAACTCCATGAAGACGTGATCCATGACTGTCTTATCCACCATAGTATCTCCAGATGCCTGGTACATCATGTAGGCACTCAGTGAATACTTGCTGGATGGATGAATAGATGAATGCACTAGCTCCCATCCTCAGCCTAAGAACATGCATGCTTAAGCCTCTCCCAACTAACAGAAGTCTTTCTTCAACTCTCTCCTCCTTTTGCTACAGCTCTTGTTCTCTTTTCCTTCATTGATGAGGATCTGGGAAAAGCGGTCTCACCTACCATTTGGATTTCACTTTATAATCCCTCATCCAATGCTCTATAATGTTTCCCAGTCCCACCACTCCACTGATTCTCTGAGACAAGCAATGGACGAATCCAGTGCTAGGTCCAACGACCACCTCAAAGTTTATTCTTTTAATTGATCTCTGCAACATGTGATGCTGCCAGTTAGAAACCCCTACTGCGGCTCCTGTGACACGCTCTCTTCAGGTTCCCTTCCTGTGTCTCTGATTATTCATTTTTGTTCTACTTCTACTCAGCCCTCAAATGTTGGTGCCTACCAGACTCTGTCCTTAGCTCTTTCCTCTCTAAGAATATCTCCCATCCGCAGCAGATCTCATCTATTCCTACCAGCCACAAGTGCACCCACATAACAATGAAGTCTAGCTTTTTGCCTTTAATCTTGAAATTGCTCCTAAACTACAGGTTTCCATTATCTGTACCTCTGTACCTCTCTACCTGGACACCCACGAAACTCAGATACCATGTCTACAGCTTAGTCAATTATCCTGGCAGGCATACAAACTCACTATTTTATTGTTCTAGCTTGGCAAGATAATGACCTATTCTACTCTGTTGTCAAACCTCTCAAATTGGTCACTAAGTTATTTCCATTCTTGCCTCCTAAATTTTTTTTTTTTTTTTTTTTGAGATGGAGTCTCGCTCTGTCACCCAGGCTGGAGTACAGTGGTGCGGTCTTGGCTCACTGCAAGCTCCGCCTCCTGGGTTCACACCATTCTCCTTCCTCAGCCTCCCAAGTAGCTGGGACTACAGGTGCCCGGCACTACGCCTGGCTAAATTTTTTTTTTTTTTTTTGAGACAGAGTCTTGCTCTGTCGCCCAGGCTGGAGTGCAGTGGCGCGATCTCGGCTCAATGCAAACGCTGCCTCCCAGGTTCATGCCATTCTCCTGCCTCAGGTACCCGAGTAGCTGGGGCTACAGGCGTTCGCCACCACACCCGGCTAATTTTTTTGTATTTTTAGTAGAGACGGGGTTTCACCATGTTAGCTAGGATGGTCTCGATCTGCTGACCTCATGATCCGCCTGCCTCGGCCTCCCAAAGTGCTGGGATTACAGGCGTGAGCCACCGCGCCCGGCCTAATTTTTTGTATTTTTAGTAGAGACAAGGTTTCACCGTGTTAGCCACGATGGTCTCGATCTCCTGACCTCATGATCCACCCACCTCAGCCTCCCAAAGTGCTGGGATTACAGGCGTGAGCCACCGCACCCAGCCTCCTAAATATTTCTTAAAACCTTCTCCACTCCTCTCCATCTCCATTAGCATGTTCTCTCATCATCTTTTTCCTGGACTATTATAATGGCTTCCTAACAGGTCCTTTTACCTATATTTGCCACATTTCTGCCAACATCTTTCTGTAACACAAATCTGATCCAGTTATACTTTCCTTCTTACAACAGGGTTCAACAGCTCTCCATTGCTTACAAAATAACATCCAAACTCCTGGCTTCTGAGGCTCTGACCCTGACTATCCTCCCACTTTCCCTCAACAAGCATCCTATACTCTTGCCATAGCAATTACTCATTGTTTCTCAAATGTGTCATCCTCTTTCAGGCCTCTAAGTCTTTGCATATACTGTATCCTCTGTCAGGAATAACTTTTTCTCTTATGTCTATTTGGTAAACTATTACTCTTTAAGACTCATCTCCTTGGGAAATCTTCACTGAATTGCCAAGCAAGCTTCCATCCCAAGCTCCCTTTATGACCTCTCCATTCTAGGTTCCTGCAATCTTCCTTCTTGAACTTTGGGCTCACACCAAAGTTCTTTCTGTCTCCATATACTTTCCTTTGTTTGAACCTTTGCCTATGTAGGTTCCGGTTTCAAGGAATCGGTTTATGTCAATGAATTCCTTGAAGTTTCTTGGCTCCCTCCAGGAAGATTTCCCTAGACCAGCTTAGTTAGTCCTACTTGTTCTCCCCTGACCCCCAGTACCTCCCATTTCAAACCACTTACTTTTTTTTTAGAGATGGAGTCTCGCTCTGTCACCCAGGCTGGAGTGCAATGGCATGATCTCGGCTCACTGCAACCTCCGCCTCCCGGGTTCAAGCGATTCTCCTGCCTCAGACTCCTGAGTAGCTGGGACTACAGGTGCCTGCCACCACGCCCGGCTAATTTTTGTATTTTTAGTAGAGATAGGGTTTCACCATGTTGGTCAGCCTAGTTCTGAACTCCTGACCTTGTGATCCACCTGCCTCGGCCTCCCAAAGCGCTGGGATTACAGGCCTGAGCCACCGTGCCTGGCTCCACTTACCATGTTTTACTATTACCGCTTCATTATCTGACCACCTGGCTTGACTGACAAATTGTCTGTCTAGCTCACCCTCTGAGTCCAGCAGAATGCTGAACACTGATGCTTAATAGGTTTAATGCATGAGTGTGTCTGTGTGTCTGTCTTCCTCACTTGACTGTGGGCTCCCTAAGGGCAGGGACTGTCTTATTCATTTGTGCCTGGTATTAGTTGGGAGGAGGGCAGTCAGTAAAATCTTTGATAAATGAACACATGATATCATATGTGGTATCTATCACATTTGCCCTCAAAGTCCCTATGTGCCACAGGTCTGATGTGGCACGTCACTCCTTGAGTTCCATCTTATAAGACACTCCAGCAAGTATCCACATTGGCTTGGCTTTATTCAGCGTCGTCCTTTCCTCAGTCCTTTGGGCAGAAAAACATCAATATCCTAAATTTGTGCAAGAATCATCTTGGGAACAACAGGCTGGATCTTGGATTTTCTCGATTCCCAAAGCTCTTGAAGCCGTGGCACCAAACCTAACCACTTACCGCTTGAGAGGCCATCATTTCATTTATACTCTGTTCATACTGCTCTGCCAAAATGGCAAGTTTTCTTGTCTGCTCATCTTTCAGTGTCTTTAAGATTGTTTTGTGCTCATTCTTTGGAGTAACTTCCAACTGGTGATTCTTGAGTGCTTTATACTGTTTGGTCTGTACTTTGCAAGTGTCCTGAAACTGTTTTTTAATTTGCATTTCCATGGCCTGGGTAGAAAAAGTGACAAAGGAAAAATAAAGGCACATCAGTAAATGCAGAAAGCCTTCTACCATAATGATATAATACAAGTGCTGAGAGCATCTGTTTTTTGGTGCAGTGACCCACATTGCTAATCAATAAAAATCAAGCAGTATGTATGACACAGCAAAAGTTAACTCCACCTATACTTTTGGTTTTATATTGAATGACTGTAAGTAATTTTGAATTTACAAATGGCTCCAAAGAAAATATGGACTGTTACAAGGGGATGACAACTCTAGCAGATTGAGGGATATTATGTAGCTTAGCTTGCTGAAAGAGTGGCAACTCTTTTCATGCTTTCCTAGTCAGATAGACACTTCAGTGTCTTCCACTGTTCATTATTTTTTTCCTTTTTTTTTTTCCTTTTTGTGTTTCACCTTGCTTCCAAGTGAGAGAGGGGATAGCATTATATAAGCCAGCTCTCACTGCTCTGGTTTATAGCAATTTCTTATCAACTCCATAAAGGAGAGCACATGGATAGTACCTCATATCTACCCATTTCCACTGGATTTCAGTGTAAACTGAAAGAGAAAAGTGATTTAGAATTTTTTCCCCATTAAGAGGTTGTGCTTGCATGTAGCAATATCAAATATGCATTTGGGCAAAGAGAAGGTAGAGTATATCATTTTAAGCCCAGAAGGCACTCCATCAGGTTGCCCCATAGTCATGTGTGCACTTCACAAACACTCTGAGGACTAATGGTGACAGAAATCACTGCTTAGTTTAGGATTTGACTGAAGAGATGCACAGCCAGGGTGATCGAGGTTGGCCTCACATCTGTGCCAACACTGACAATGTCCTCCTGGATATATAGCAATGGCTTAGTACACAGAACTTGTTAATTAGCAGTCAGCTAAAATTAGCTGGAGGCAGTGAAGGCCACAGGAGTTCCTTCACATCTCTGCATCTCTAGTGCAGAAGTGGTAAATGTCAGGCACTTGTAGATTCATTCCTGATGACCATGACAGGCATCACTAATAAATGACACTCTTTCCTCCTAAGCTTGGATGGGGCTTTAGAGTCTTTCTCAATACAGCGGTGCTCAAAGTATCTAACACCAATATAACTTCCTTATTTCCTGGGATTAGAACCATAAACTGCTATTAGTCCAGTTTTGAAGAGGGCAGGTCATGAAGTGCTCAGAGAAATTCCATAATGGATATGAGGACAAATTGATATATAATGTAGTATAATAATAGTTTCCAAACCAGCTTGCCCAGCATCTCCTTTTCAGGAGCTTAAATACAGACTCTGTGCTTTACAGTTGGAGATTCTGATGCAATAGGTGTGGGGTGCAGAAATTTGTGATTCTGAAAAGTTGCTTGGGTGACTCTGACACTTCAGGGAGAGAAACCACTGATCTGGTCCAACACTGTCCAGGAGCACAAATAGGGAAATGCTATCTCCTCTTACCTTTAAGTTTTTTGGCTGTTGCCGAAGTTCCATGACATGCTTTCTGTGCAGTTCCCTTTCTCGCCTCTTATTGTACTCCAGCTGGTTTTCTAGTTCAGTCTGGTGCTGTAAACGGATCAGATCCATGCGTAGCTTCTGTAACGTGTGCAGCTGCCTGTACTCTAGCTCTCGGGTGGACTCGTCGTGCCGGATTAGCATGGCATGCTCCATCTCCTTCTGGGTCCTCTTTTTATTTAGTTCCTGCGTCCAGGAACAAAAGATAAACAGAGAGAGGTGAATGGAGAGGAACTGGAAGGAATGCACAACTACGTGAGAGATGGCAAGGAATGGCACTGCTAACCATCTCTTAATTAAACCCATTAGTGTTTGGCAGCAAGACTTAATGAGATTAAATTAAAAATCTCTTCAGGTTTAGATTCTGTTCCTAGGTCCACCACTTACAAAATGGGCAACTTCACAGCAATCACTACTGCACTATCTGTAAAATGGGATTAATTCTGCCTGACTCCCTTTTACCTCACAGAGCTGCTGTGAACCTTAGTTAGGTGATGTGCTATGCATAGGTCTACATAAATGTTTCTTCAGTGAAGCTAGTTGTTCTACACCCTGACTGCCCATAGAAATCATGTGAGGAAACTTTTCAAACATAAGATGCTTGAATCTCACAGGGTGAAATTCTCATAACTGTCTGGGGTGGAAGCCTGATGTCAGTATTGGTAAGAGTTCTCCAGGTGGTTCCAATATGAGAATTAAACTGATAATATTATCTGCAATGTTCTTAGCTTTCTGGGAAATACCCTGTTTTTGCACGAATCAGAAGTAGGCCAATTATCTATTTTTTAAAATCTCAGAGTCCAAGGCATGTTGGGAAAAAAAAAAACAGATGACATCTATCCTCTTTCATCTTCCACATTACAATCTGTTTAATCATTTATAGATCTAATCACTCTGTTCTTTTCTGTTCTACTCATATCTTTCTTTCTTCCTTTTCTTTCTTTCTTTGTTGTTGAAGGAGGAAAGGAAAGCAAACTAGAAAAAAAGGGAAAGTTGGGTGAAATCTTTTCATTCCTCAATTGAAGAATATTTCTTAAATAGCACTATATATAAAGATCTGAACAATGTGCTTTCAGTACATAAAAATATTTATTAAACCATGACTTCTGTCCTCAACTCACTGACACTCCAATAGGGAAGTACACTAGACATTTATTGAAGTATATGCTCTGCTCAAAGCTCACTGAATCAGATTTAGATACGAGGCCCAACCTGGGTCAATTTATTTTCTCTACTTGGAATTTGGAATTGATATTCAGAACCAGTTAATCTCTATGTGTGGCTGGAATTGAGGCATATAAAAACTGCATATGTGGTAGTCATCTGCTGCTATGAGGGCTGAGGATTAGAGAAAGCTGGGCTTCAGACCAAGAAGAAATGAAAAAGAGAGAAGTGCAGGGAATATACTGATGCCTAAGTTGCTTACTGCTTCTGAGCCCTCCAGTAGGTCCAGCTGTATTACTGCTATTTGATTTTATAAGACATTCCCATATTTCTATAGTAATTTCCCTGGTTTTGGCTTAAGCTAGCTCAAATAAATTTCAGTTAACATGCAAACAAAAAAATCTTAATTAATACAGAGACATACTTTTTTTTTTTGGGGGGGGGCGGGTAGAGATGGGGTCTCACTATGTTGCCTAGGTTGGTCTCGAACTCCTGGACTCAAGAGATCCTCCCATCTCAACCTCCCAAAATGCTGGGATTATAGGCATGAGCCACCCCACCATGCTCAGCCAGGAAATAAGTTTTATGTGCAAATTAAAAAAAAAAAAAGAGAGCGAGGTTGGATAAGTGATGAATGCTATAAAAGGGGTAAAGATTTTATGCTGTAAGATTTCTGAAAAGGGTGTATTACTTTTTTTTTTTTTTGGAGACAGAATTTCGCTCTTGTCCCCTAGGCTGGAGTGCAATGGTGTGACTTCGGCTCACCACAACCTCCGCCTCCCAGGTTCAAGCAGTTCTCCTGCCTCAGCCTCCAGAGTAGCTGGGACTACAGGCACATGCCACCACGCCTGGCTAACTTTTGTATTTTTAGTAGAGGCAGAGTTTCTCCATGCTGGTCAGGCTGGTCTTGAACTCTCGACCTCAGGTGATCTGCCCGCCTTGGCCTCCCAAAGTGTTAGGATTACAGGCGTGAGCCACTGTGCCCGACCTAGTGGTATTACTATTAAGAAGGTCAGGGAGGCCGGGCGCGGTGGCTCAAGCCTGTAATCCCAGCACTTTGGGAGGCCGAGACGGGCGGATCACGAGGTCAGGAGATCGAGACCATCCTGGCTAACACGGTGAAACCCCGTCTCTACTAAAAAATACAAAAAACTAGCCAGGCGCGGTGGCGGGAGCCTGTAGTCCCAACTACTCGGGAGGCTGAGGCAGGAGAATGGCGTGAACCCGGGAGGCGGAGCTTGCAGTGAGCTGAGATCCGGCCACTGCACTCCAGCCTGGGCGGCAGAGCGAGACTCCATCTCAAAAAAAAAAAAAAAAAAAAAAAAAGGTGGTCAGGGAAAGGCGAACGCTTTTGAGCTGTACTTTATTTTTATTTATTCAATTTTTGAGACGGAGTTTCTACTTTGTTGCCCAGGCTGGAGTTCAATGGTGCGATCACTGCAACCTCCGCCTCCAGGGTTCAAGCAATTGTCCTGCCTCAGCCTCCCGAATAGCTGGGATTACAGGCACCCATCACCACGCCTGGCTAATTTTTGTATTTTTAGTATAGGCGGGGTTTCACCATGTTGGCCAGGCTGGTCTCAAACTCCTGACCACAGGTGATCCATCCGTCTCAGCCTCTCAAAATGCTAGGACTACAAGCGTAAGCCACCATGCCCCAGCTTCAGCTGTACTTTAAATTAGAACAATAGAGTGCTCTCTTCTCTGATGGCATCCACTATGGGAGAAAATGCAAATTATTTATTTTAATAGATATATTGATAACATTTTTATACTGGTGTGGTTGGAAATATCTTGTACACCTGGGCTCCCTATTGATTTGAAGAGAAATCCTTTTAATAGCACAGCATCTAGTACTAGAGCATATTCACTAATCATTCACTTATTCATTCAACAAGTAGTTACTGAGCACCTACTATGTGCTGGACACTGTTGTAGGAACTAGGGATACAACAGTGAACATGTGCACCCCCTTAGGGACCTTATAAGGAGAAAAAACCCAAAGTATAAACGCAATTTAAATTTGTTTTAAGGAATAAAAAATAAGCCCCTAGAGTTATCTCTCTCATCTCCTCCTGTCTTTTCCTTTGTTTTATTTTTCCTCTTTACCTAGACCATCAAATTTCTTTTTTACAAATCAGTAACTGACCCCTAGGTGGCACCAAAGGACAGAGAGCCCTTCCCACTGATGAAAGCTCTCCCAGGCCAAGGAAATCCCTTCAAATGAGGGTTTTAATTGGGGTCCAGGAGTCCCAATACCGGGCATTTATTCATCTCACACTTTCCTAAATTGGGAAATGCAAACTGAGTCTGAGTTACTAAGAGCCCTGAAACTCATGGGTTCTTGACACAAAGCAAGCAAACACCTTCAGAAGAAATCAAGTGCTTCTCTTCATGCTTAATGAAATGCTTCACGATATTGTCCACAGAATACCTACATCCGAATTACCTGTGTTATAAGCGACTGGTCTGTATAACAAGCTATGCAGCTAATTCTGATATATATGAAAGTTTGAGAATCAATGGAAAAGTGCTAAGGGCATGAGTCAGTTTCAGCTCCTCCATAAGTCTCATGTATGGCTTGGGGCAAGTCTCTTAATCTACATTTCAGGTGTAAAATAAGGATAGCAGTACACACTGTGAACTATTGTAATTGTAAAGATAAAATGAAAGACCATAGGAAAGTGTTTCGGAATACATAAATATGTCATTATTTTTCTCTATTCAGAAGTGAATATGTGGCATATAATATCTTAAATCGAGTTTTTATAAACTATTAGAAGAGTAAGAAAAACATGATACTGAAATGGCTTTTCTGTTACAAGTTGTTCCCTTTACCTTTAATTTGTACATCTGAGTTGCTGAGGTGTAAGATGGTAAGCTACCTTTAATATTTGAGACATGGGGGAAAAATTATTCACCTTATTATGAGGCCAGTGCTGTGCCTACATAATAATGTATAATGTGCTTTCCATTTTTAAAAGTTATTCCATACATCTCATTCAATCCAAATTGCCACCCTACGAGGTGGTAAGACTGTAAGGATTTCCCCCATTTATATGTGTTAGTAGGCATTTGGGAATTGAAGGACTAACATAAAAGTGATACAACTTCTATAAAGAGAACTAAGGCTAAAACTCAGGTATTTAGCTTCTCAGTATTTTCCATTAGAAATGTTCCAATAAATGAGGCCAGGCACGGTGGCTCATGCCTATAATCCCAGCACTTAGGGAGGCCGAGGCGGGTGGATCAGCTGAGGTCAGAAGTTCGAGATCAGCCTGGCCAACATGGTGAAATCCTGTCTCTACTAAAGATACAAAATTAGCCAAGTGTGGTGGCACATGCATGTTATCCCAGCTACTTGGGAGGCTGAGGCAGGAGAATTGCTTGAACTCGGGAGGCGGAGGTTGCAGTTAGCTGAGATTGCGCCATTGCACTCCAGCCTGGGCAACAAGAGCCAAACTCCGTCTCAAAAAAAAAAAAAGAAGAAATGTCTAATAAATGCATACTTTCCTGTTTTATACTTTTTCAGTCTGTGATATAATATTTTGAAGAATTCTACTCTAGCTAGACATGATATAATGGTTAATTTATTTGTACAAATGACACAATATACATACTAGAGCCACATCATGTGCACCTTCAGCTTATACGAATTTAACAAAATAAGCTGAGCAAAAATTTAAAAACCAATTTTAATGGTACAGGTCATTCTGCCCACCCATGTACTCAATGTATGTATATATGTATGTATGTGTGTGTATATATATACACACATATACACACACATACGTATAGGCCCTGGAGGGAGTGCAGGAAGGAAGAGACATGCAGCTTCCTTTCCCTGAGTCAATGTCCAGTGTGTTTCAAGCGTTCTAACTTCCAATGGAAGTAGCATTGACTTCTTTAAAAGCAGCTGATTTCACTCATGCCAAATTTTTATGCTCAGGCTCACTGAGGTTGAGTAAAAACGAGAATTCTAACTTTTAAATAGAGATGCTATTTAATGCCGTCTTAGTTTCAGTTCTTAGTTTCAACACTGGTCAGAAAATGCTGAGTGTCTGTATGTGTTGGTGATAGAGAAAGAGGCTCAACCCAGTTTCAGTGATCCTCTTAAGTGTTTTCACTAATTAAAAGGATTGCTAATGCTCAATCCTTCAGGCAAAGACATAGGAAACCAGGTATTCTTATGCTTTGTTGGTGGGAGTATAAACTCCTTTAGGGGGCAATTTGGCGATATTTATTTTAAAAATGTAGATGTACGCATTCTTTTTTTTGAGACAGGGTCTTGCTCTGTCACCAGGCTGGAGTGCAGTGGCATGATCTCAGCTCACTGCAACCCCCACCTCCTGGGTTCAAGCAATTACCCTGCCTCAGTCTCCCGAGTGGCTGGGATTATAGGCATGTGCCACCACACCTGACTAATTTTTTGTATTTTAGTAGAGATGGGATTTCTCCATGTTGGCCAGGATGGTTTCGATCTCCTGACCTTGTCATCTGCTTGCCTCAGACTCCCAAAGTGCTGGGATCACAGGCGTGAGCCACGGCGCCAGGCTCGATGTATGCATTCTTTGACCCAGGAATTCCACTTCTGAAAATATATCCCCCAAAATACTTGTTTACATGTAAAAATATCTATGTACAAAAATGTTCTTATATTATTAATAATACTGTAAAACTTAAACAAAATGTCCACTGAGAAGCGTCTCATTAAATAAATGGTATTGAGGCCATACAACAAAACACTATTAGATGAAAAAGAATGAAGCAGAGCTGTATGTGCTAGAAGGTAAATGGAAACAAGAGTTACAAAACAGTAGAGTGGACATCTGTTACTTTTTGTAAACTCAGCATCCATTTTTCCTGCTTCTCTTTATAGGCTCTTTTTTTTTTTTCCTTTCTTTGCAAAATGACTCCCCCTTATCTGGAATCAGAGAGAGTGTTGAATAAGTATAGGCATATGACCCAATCAAGTTCTATCTCTCCTAGGAATTTTAATCTTGAACAGAAATGATACAAAGACAAAAAGTGGTCGGAGGAGGTACATCCAAATGGCAGTGCCTGGAAAACAGCACATGAGCTCTTGCTCTCTCTGTCATGGAAGTTGCTTCACCAGCGTGGCTCTTCATGTTTTCCAGCTGGGTTTTTCAGCTCTGTACCTACCTCATTTCCTTCCAATAAATTCCTTTCCAGGCTCATGTCAGCCAGAGTTTATCTCTATTGCTTGCAAATCAAATAACCCTACTGATACAAAAGTAATCTCATTTTTTATAAAGTCATATATAATATAGCAGTACATATGTATATTTAAAAATCTAGAAATATATATGCCAAATTAATGGAGACTGAGGGTAGAGATTGGGTGGAATGGGATTATCGAAAAGGTGAAAATGGGCTGATGCTGGTCAAATGGTAGAAAGTTTCAGTTATGCAAGATGAATAATTACTGGAGCTCTAATGCACTCACTGCATGGTGACGACAGTTAACAATGTTGTATTGCATGCTTGTAATTTGCTAAGAGGACAATTCCTAAATTAAATCTCCCTACCCATCCCCATGCACACATGCACACAAATGTAACTACGTGGAGGTAACAGATATGTTAGTTAGCTTTCATGTGATTATTTCACAGTATAGACATATATCAAAACATCAAATTGTATACCTTAAATACATACAATTTTTATATGTTGATATCTCAATAAAGCTGTTAAAAAGAACTTTCAGGCCGAGCACCGTGGCTCAAGCCTGTAATCACAGCACTTTGGGAGGCCGAGACGGGCGGATCACGAGGTCAGGAGATCAAGACCATCCTGGCTAACATGATGAAACCCCACCTCTACTAAAAAATACAAAAAACTAGCCGGGCGAGGTGGCGGGCACCTGTAGTCCCAGCTACTTGGGAGACTGAGGCAGGAGAATGGCATAAACCCAGAAGGCAGAGCTTGCAGTGAGCTGAGATCCGGCCACTGCACTCCAGCCTGGGCGACACAGTGAGACTCCGTCTCAAAAAAAAAAGAACTTTCACTACTTAGCTTTATGTTTTTCTGTTTTTGTTTATTTTCAGTGTTCTTGAGTTACTTTTGTAAATAAAAAAGCTTTGAACATTTTCATGAAGGTGGGCTCTGGAATAAGACTAAACAAAGGAAAACCTAGACTTTTACGAAAAATACTCTTACAGAGTTATTCTTTGCTCAACTGGCTAGAACCTTATACTAATGAAGTCACCAATATAGTTTCTATCATTTTTGGGGAGTAATTATCTTCTGTAACTTTTATTGACACGAATTGTCCCCTTAGCCTCAGACTTCCTCCAAATATCTATTATTAGAATAACAATAAATGCTACATGAAAAGACTCCCAAATGACTTATTTCCAACTGGCCATTAGCCTTTTTCATTTTGATTTTTTGACTTCTGATAAACGCAAAATGTGCAGTACTGAATCAGCTTCTTTATTTTTTAATTTATTTATATATTTTTTGAGATTGAATTTCACTCTTGTTGCCCAGTTGGAGTGCACTGGTGCAATCTTGGCTCACTGCAACCTCTGCCTCCCAGGTTCAAGCAATTCTCCCTCCTCAGCCTCCCAAGTAGCTGGGATTACAGGCACCCACCACCACATCGGCTAATTTTTGTATTTTTAGTAGAGACGGGGTTTCACCATGTTGGCCAGGCTGGTATCAAACTACTGACCTCAGATGATCCACCTACCTTGGCCTCCCAAAGTGCTGGGATTATAGGCGTGAGCTGCCATGCCCACCCCTCACCCCCCCCCTTTTTTTTTTTAAAAGACATTCCCATTCTGTCGCCCAGGCTGGAATGGAATGACATGATCTCAGCTTACTGCAAACTCTGCCTCCCGGGTTCAAGCCATCCTCCCACGTCAGCCTCCCGAGTAGCTGGGATTACAGGCGCCCACCACCATGCCTGGCTAATTTTTGTATTTTTAGTAGAGATGGGGTTTCACCACGTTGGCCAGGCTGGTCTCGAACTCCTGACCTCAAGTGATCCGCCTGCCTCAGTCTTCCAAAGTGCTGGGATTATAGGTATGAGCCAGCATGCCCGGCCTGAATCAGCTTCTTACCAAAACCTCTCTCTAATCTCTTCTCTGTTTCTACCACATCTTCATTTTCCCTAGTGTTAAGCTCTAGAAATAATTTTGATTCTGTCTTCATCTTTTTTCTCATATCTTAGTATATGTCAAGTCCCGTTTACTTTAAACTTCAAGTTGCATTTCGAATCTACTGCTCTGACAGCTACTACCACCAGCCTTGTCCATACCCTATTTCCTGCTTCTAGTCTTTTCTCTCTAATCTTGTGCTTCTCAAGCAGGTTTTTTTTTTTTTCATTATTGCCCCTGTAAGGAGACTTTTTAGGCTTTTTCTCCCTTAATCATCCCCATCACTGAAATATTAATACCACAGGTAGACTGTGTATCTGTTTATGCACTGTGGTCCCTTGAAACTGTAATAATATCTAAGTCACCCCACCCCAACAAGAACTAACTTTCACCCACTGGGGGTGTTATCACCCCCACTGAGAATTCATGTTCAAATCACTCTGTGTATTACTGTCAACCTGGGCTAATCTCTTTAAAGTACAATTTTAGCCATATCACTGCCCGTCTCAAAAATGTTCAGCAGGCTGGCTGCGGTGGCTCATGCCTGTAATCCCCACACTTTGGGAGGCTGAGGCAGGCAGGTCACTTGAGCTCAGGAGTTTGAGACCAGCCTGGGCAACATGGTAAAAACCCATCTCTACTAAAAATATAAAAAATTAACCGGGCTTGGTGGTGTGTGCCTGTAATCCCAGCTACCTGGGGGCCTGAAGTGGGAGGACCACTTGAAACTGGGAGGCTGAGGTTGCAGTGAGCTGAGACTGCGCCACTGTACTCCAGCCTGGGCAACACAGCGAGACTCTGTCTCCAAAAAAAATGTTCAGCAGGCCGGGCGCGGTGGCTCAAGCCTGTAATCCCAGCACTTTGGGAGGCCGAGGTGGGTGGATCACGAGGTCAGGAGATCGAGACTATCCTGGCTAACATGGTGAAACCCCGTCTCTACTCAAAATACAAAAAACTAGCCGGGCGTGGTGGCGGGCGCCTGTAGTCTCAGCTACTTGGGAGGCTGAGGCGGGAGAATGGCGTGAACCCGGGAGGCGGAGCTTGCAGTGAGCCGAGATCACGCCACTGCACTCCAGCCTGGGAGACACAGCGAGACTCCGTCTCAAAAAAAAAAAAAAAAAAAAAAAAAAAAAAAAAAAAAATGTTCAGCAGCTCACAGCTCTCCCTCTTCTAGTAAGACAGCATGCATAAAGAGCCCGAGCCTGGCCTACATGTGTTCAATACATTTTAGTCTGCTTCACCCCTTTTCCTTCTCATTTCAGTGCAGTTCTCTAACAAGATTCTATCAATCCACTTTTGTATTAACTGTGCTGGAAGTGCTCATTTCCCTCATGTAGGCCAGCACTGGGCTTTTCTCAGACTTTGATATTGTTACCACTGTGCTAGATCATTTATAAAGTTTTCTCTGCTTACTCCAGGTCACAATGATTTTCTGTTGAACGCAGTATTCTGTATTCCTCATCTCAGTGAACGCCAGCATATCCCTCCAACCTCCCAAAGTAGAAACTTGGAAGTCACTTTTGACTTCCTCTTCTGAAATTCCCATATCTATTTGGTCAAGATTAACTATCAGTTCTGAGTAAGAAATGTCACTCAGATCTAATTGCCTCTATCCCCACAGCCTCTTCCAGGTTAGAATTGGAGAAAGAGCATCCTGGCTGACCTCACTGCACTTTGCTTTTCATGACTTCCACCTCTCTCTCATACTGAAGCACTAATTCTTTTTTTTTTTTTTGAGATAAGTCTCACTTTATTACCCAGGCTGGAGTGCAGTGGCACGATCCTGGCTCACTGTAACTTCTGTCTCCTGGGCTCAAGTGATTCTCCTGCCTCAGCCTCCTAAGCTGGGATTATAGGTGTGCACCATCACGCCCAGCTAATTTTTGTATTTTTAGTAGAGACGGGGTTTCACCATGTTGGCCAGGTTGGTTTCAAACTCCTGACCTCAAGTGATCCTTCTGCCTTGGCCTCCCAAAGTGTTGGGATTACAGGCGTGAGCCACCATGCCCGGCTGATACACTAAGTCTTCAAAATAAAGAAATGTCTCATCATGTCATTATCCTGCTTAGTAATCTCTGATAGCCACTGCCTTCAGGCTAAAAGTGAAATGCCTTGCCTTAAACAAGGGTCTCTACATTCTGCTTCCAACTAATATTGTTCTGCCCTCCACTCCATATACACAGAACTCTGGTCACACTCATCTTTTCATCAATAGCAGAGTCCTCTAAGCCCTCCCATGATTGTACGCCAATGATACTTTATTTCTATGTCTAATATGTTACCTAACATATTGTATTATAATTAGTCTGTTACATGTTTTTATTGCTCTTAGACTCACAGCCATTTGAAGGCAGGGAGTACGCTGCTTGGTATCCCTGGTGTCTAGCACTCACTCTGAGAGTGCTGGATGACTGAATGAATAAACTTAGTTATAGAGCATCATAATGTCACTTAAATGTTTTATGTGGAGTCACAAAAACATAAGTCCTTGACAAGCAGGCTGAAAACAAAAATTCTTGATTCTGCTTCTTTTGATTCTTCATTGTGTGAGATGGCTTATAACAGGAGTTCAGTAAAATTCTATTACATGTATTTAGATGGAGTTGATTCTTTGTTCTGTGAGTGGGCTTCCTCTTATCATTCCCTGACTTTTTTTGTGTACCTACTCTGTGTTAGCCACTGTGCTAAAGGCTATACAGGCTAGGGATATAGGAATGGACCAGGCAGACGTGGTCACAAGCCTCACATAGCTTATTGTCTCCTATGTCAATGACAGTAGTGATGAGCGTAATAAATACCTCCCGAATGTTCTGCTGCTCCACCTCGTGCCGCTTGATCATTATTTTCCGCTTGAAGAAACGACAATTTTTGTCGTAGTACAGTCTCTGTTGAGTGAGAAGGTGGGCTTCCTCTTCAGCCTGCGTGTGCTGCAAGTTCTCTTTATGTTTGGAGATCCGCTCTTGCTTCTCTTTCTTGGGTGTGCTGTGGTCCTCATTCATTTCCTAAAAAGAAAAGACAAAAACCAAGCTGGTCTCACTAAATGAAAGGGACTGCAACAGCTTACTGCAACTGAAGATTAAGTTATTTGGAAAGCCAATGCAAATGTAAGCACAGAAAAACTTGGTGTTGTATATCCTTCCCCCATTTTTTTTTTAATTTGCCTATTAATTGAGTATTAAGTGAGAGGGACACTTGTGAGTTTCTGTATCTTTGGCTTCTCACTCTCAGAAATTATTTGTTCACTCATTCACTCAACACAAACTTAATAAGCTCCTATCATGTGACAGGCAGTGTGCAAGATACATGATACAAAGGTGAGTAAAAGGCCATCATATTTGCCACCATGTGTCTTTACATTATAGAATCAAAAATTAAAGAACCGCAGAAATGAACTAAAAATTACTGTGATCACTGCTTTGAAGAGGATGTACTGGGTCCTATAAGAATTTAATAGAAAATATTTAATCTTGGTAACAACTAAGAAAAATTAGTAGGAGTTAACCAGTGGAAAAGGAGAGGGGAGAATACTCTCAGTAGAGCAAACAGCATGTGTAAAGCCCTAGGGGTGGGGGAGGAAACATGGCGCCATCAAGGGTTGAAAGAAGGTCAGAGTGGCTGGTGTAATGTAACATGAGATGAGTCTGACCAGGTAGGTGGGACCATTGAGGCTTTACAGACCAGTATAAGGACACTGATCTTTAGTATAGGAGAAATGGATTTCATGTATGTGAGAGTGTCATAATGAGATGCATTTCAAAATGATTGCTCTGGCTGCCATGGGGAGAAGAGAATGAAGGAGGCAAGAACATACGAAGATAGCTACTGGAACGGTCCAGGCAAGAGAGATGATAGTAGCTTGGACAAAGGAAGTAGTGACAAGACTGAGAGAAGTAGACAGATTCCAAAGAGAAGAGGTGACTATGCAAATGTCACTAGTTTGAATTTTAGGACAAAGCATTCGTCACTTGGGATTACAGAGTAAATAAACCATCTATATTTTCAAAAGGACAAAATTCACAATTTTTCCAGAACATCTGAGCAAAGGAAACAAAGCAGTGAATCAGACAGTTAAGACATTAAACTATGGTGAAAAGAAAAAGACTACTTATTAAGTAAGTACAGTCTACTCTTCTTTCTTCATTTGGTTAGCTACTCACTCAGCTAAAATCTCCTTCAATTGCTAACACCTATTTTACTTAATGTTTTGTGATGCAGATATCATAGACTATTTTACCTCTTAGCCAAGAAGTCTCTATAAATCAATTTTAAACTATTCTGTTCCAGTGAAGCTGTAAGTGAAATCTTAGAATCGACAAGAGAAAGTGTTGTTTTCAGAGTAAGCTGGAGTAAGGCTGGGTCATTCATCTCTTCATGCCGTGATGTCACTACTTGGTTTGCCATTAACCACTAGCCTGCAGACCCCAATTCAAATATAATCACAAAAATTTACTCCAAAATCAAGAATAGGCCAGGCGTAGTGGCTCACGCCTGTAATCCCAGCACTCTGGCTGAGGAGGGTGAATCACGAGGTCGGGAGATCGAGACCATCCTGGTTAACACGGTGAAACGCTGTCTCTACTGAAAATACAAAAAAATTAGCCGGACGTAGTGGCGGGCGCCTGTAGTCCTAGTTACTCAAAAGGCTGAGGCAGGAGAATGGTGTGAACCCAGGAGGCAGAGATCGCGCTACTGCACTCCAGCCTGGGTGAGAGAGCAAGACTCCATCTCAAAAAAAAAAAAAAAAAAAAAAGCAAGAATAAATTAGTTCTCGACCATCTATCATCCTGTGCTGGGATTACAGGCATGAGCCACTGTGCCCAGCCAAGGAAGGTATTTAGAGTGGAGAAAAACCTCAAAATTTCTTAGGCTATCTCTGATCCAGCAACATCCTATTATGATATAAAAATTAAGCTCAAGCCAGTAACTCAGAGAAAATGGAAAGAATGTGAACCTTCTGAGTCGGGCTATTCTCTCTACACCCAGGTTTTCTAGACTTTATGGTGTCAGAGATTCTACCCATTCAGCCAGTGTAAATCAAATACAATTTCTATTAGGTCTAACAATTACCAGTGGCTTACCTGGGCAGGGCAAAAAATCCCTAGGCCCACCCCAACGCCCTTGGTTTCACTTCCTAACTAAAAAAGAATTGGAGGAGAACCTTGCTAAATCCTCTACTGCTAACCTACAAATCAGAATATGAGCTCAGGCCAGGCGGGGTGGCTCACGCCTGTAATCTCAGCACTTTGGGAGGCTGAGGTGGGTGGATCACCTGAGGTCAGGAGTTCAAGACCAGCCTGGGTAACATGGTGAAACCCCGTTTCTACTAAGAATATAAAAAATTAGCCGGGCATGGTGGTGCACTCCTGTAATCCCGGCTACTTGGGAGGCTGAGGCAGGAAAGGCTCTTGAACCCAGGAGGCGGAGGTTGCAGTGAGCTGAGATTGTGACATTATACTCCAGCTTGGGCAACAACAGCGAAACTCCGTCTCAAAAGATAAAAAAAGAATATGAGCTCAAACACATGATTTTATATATACTAAAACAATGCCCCATGTTGAATTTTATTAAACCTTAATACACTTAGTAAGTCTACAAATTAGAAATACTAAGGTTGATGAGAAAAAAGTCCATGGAGCTGCAGACAATTCACCTGTACGTACTGGTAAAAGGAGAACTGAAGAAATTTGAGCTTTCAGATCAAAGTGCAGTTCTTCAAGAACTTCTTAAGTCCACTAGTGATCTTCAACCAAATATTCCAGAATCAATCATTCATCTATCAAATATTGACATGTACAGGACACAGGGAGACAGTTGTGAGCAAACAAAAACATTGTATGTGCTCTTATGATGCTTACCAGTTAGTAGAGTAAGTAGCTAAAATAATCATTAAACAAATGTATCATTAAAAGCTCTAGTGTTAGGAAACCAGAGACATCTGTCTGGGTTGAGGCAGTTAGAAAAGGCTTCCCTAGGGAAGCGATATTTAAGTTAAGATTCTAATAACCAATCCCATGTCGTACGAGGAGAAGAAGTAGGAATTAACCGAGCAGAATTGTGGTCAGGAGGGCTTGGGGGTAGGGAGAACATCTTGGCGGAAGAAACAGTATGTGGAAAGACCTTGGGGAAGGGTGGAGCTTGATATGATAAATTTGAGGAACTGAAAGGTGACCGTGGTAGCTGGTGCAGCGAAGAGTGGGTTGAGGGTGGGGGCAGCATTAGTGTGAGATGCCACTGAACAAGTAGGCTAGGAAGAGACTGTGTAGGGACTTCTAGGATTTTGACTTGTCCTAAAAGCAGAGAGAAGACAATGGATTTCAAAACTATGCAGTAGAATGACCAGGTTTATGGTTTGAAAAGATCACTTTGACTGATGTGTGGAAAATACACAGGAAGAAGACAAGAATGGTTTAGAGTTCTATCAGTGGTTCTTGAAATGTGGTCCCTGAAGCAGCAGCAGCAGCAGCAGCAGCAGCGTCATCTGGGAACTTGTTAGAAACACACATTTTCAAACTCTACCCCAGAAAATCTAAGGATAGATTTTTAAAATCTGAAAATCTGGGGGTGGGTTAGCAATCTGTTTTTTTTTTTTTTTTTTTTTTTTTTTTGAGACGGAGTCTGGCTCTGTTGCCCAGGCTGGAGTGCAGTGGCCGGATCTCAGCTCACTGCAAGCCCCGCCTCCCGGGTTCACGCCATTCTCCTGCCTCAGCCTCCCGAGTAGCTGGGAGTACAGGCGCCCGCCACCTCGCCCGGCTAATTTTTTTTGTATTTTAGTAGAGACGGGGTTTCACCGTGTTAGCCAGGATGGTCTCGATCTCCTGAACTTGTGATCCGCCCGTCTCGGCCTCCCAAAGTGCTGGGATTACAGGCTTGAGCCACCGCGCCCAGCCCAGCAATCTGTTTTAATAGCATTTTAGGTACTTTTTTTGTTTCTTTGTTTTTTTTTTTTTGTTTGTTTGTTTGTTTTTTGAGACGGAGTCTCGCTCTGTCGCCCAGGCTGGAGTACAGTGGCTGGATCTCAACTCACTGCAAGCTCCGCCTCCCGGGTTTACGCCATTCTCCTGCCTCAGCCTCCCGAGTAGCTGGGACTATAGGCGCCCGCCACCTCGCCAGACTAGTTTTTTTTTAGTAGAGACGGGGTTTCACCGTGTTAGCCCGAATGGTCTCGATCTCCTGACCTCGTGATCCGCCTGTCTGGGCCTCCCAAAGTGCTGGGATTACAGGCTTGAGCCACCGCGCCCGGCCAATTTTTTTGTTTTTTTCAGACAGAGTTTGGCTCTTGTCGCCCAGGCTAGAGTACAGTGGCGTGGTCTCAGCTCACTGCAACCTCTGCCTCTTGGGTTCAGATGATTCTCCTGCCTCAGCCTCCTGAGTTGCTGGGATTACAAGTGTGCGCTACCATGCCTAGTTAATTTTTGTATTTTTAGTAGAGACGAGGTTTCACCATGTTGGCCAGGCTGGTCTCCAACTCCTGATCTCAGGTAATCTGCCCGCCTCGGCCTCCCAAAGTGCTGGGATTACAGGCGTGAGTCACTGTGCCCAGCCAGCATTTTAGGTTTTTCTAATGTAAAGTTTGAGACTCGCTGGACTAGAATATTGATCACAATGCAATATGAGTGAATGTTACGTTCCAACCATTCTAATGGCAACTTGGTGAGAACAAACAAGTATCCTTACCTCTTTTATTTTTTCCTTACAAATCTTATACTGCTTCTTCTGACTTTCTAAGAAAGTTGTCAAATCTTTCTTCTGCTGGGCCAAGATCTGTTGCTGGAACTTCTTCTCATCTGCTGCAGCTACCTTTGCCTGATAAAATAACAAATGTAGGATGAATCTGTTCTTTACACAGAATTCAGTGGGTTATATACTCCAATGCAGTAAGAAAGTCTATAAGTGCTAATAATGTGACATTTTTGAACAAATAATAAAAAATAATTGTTTTCTGAATTTTTTGTATCTTAAACAAAAAACAAAACAGAAATTTTCACCATTGAAAAATACATTCTGGGGCGGGCACGGTGGCTCATGCCTGTAATCCCAGCACTTTGGGAGGTTGAGGCAGACAGATCACCTGAGGTCAGGAGTTCAAGACCAGCCTGACCAACATGGTGAAACCTGGTCTCTACTAAAAATACAAAATTAGCCTGGCATGGTTGTGCATGCCTGAAATCCCAGCTACTTGGGAGGCTGAGGCAGGAGATTTGCTTGATCCTGGGAGGCGGAGGTTGCGGTGAGCTGAGATCACACCACTGCACTCCAGCCTGGGCAACAAGAGCAGATCTCCGTCTCAAAAAAAAAAAAAAAAAAAAAAAAAGAAAGAAAAAGAAAAATACATTCTGAATTATGGGAAAAATATGAAGGTAAACCATAAACATACTTTATTGAACACAAAAACATTCATGGGATGAAAGGAGACCTAAGAATTTTTTTTTTTTGAGATGAGCTCTCACTCTTTCGCTCAGGCTGGAGTGCAGTGGCACGAGCTTAGCTCACTATAGCCTAAAAATCCCAGGATCCAGTGATCCTCCTGCCTCAGCCTCCTGAGTTGCTGGGACCACAGGCATGCAACACCAGTCCTGGCTAAGTATTTTTAAAAAATGATCATACAGACTGGGTCCCACTATGATGCCTAGGGTCATCTCAAATGCTTGGCCTCAAGCTATCCCCTCCTCAGCTTCCCAAAGTGCTGAGACTACAGGCATGAGCCACCATGCCTGGTCAGAACTAAGGATTATAATAAAGGTTTTAAAATCATATTGTTGATAGCCCAAAGGTTAAGTTGTAAAAATGTATAAACAACCATGCCTGGCCAGTTATATTCCAAGAATCAAACTCTAACTGATTAATTTTTCCAACTATCTGGTTTTCCAGTGGTATCATCTCAAGTGTAATTGGAAAGCTAATGGCATCTTGTTTTCTTTCTTTCTTTTTTTTTTTTTTTGAGATATTCCCTTTGCCACACAGGCTGGAGTGCGGTGGCATGATTTCAGCTCACTGCAACCTCCACTTCCCGCATTCAAGTGATTCTCATGCCTCAGCCTCCCCAGTAACTGGGATTAGACGCACACGCCACCACATCCAGCGAATTTTTGTATTTTTAGTAGAGATGGGGTTTCAACATGTTGGCCAGGCTGGTCTCCAATTCTTGAATTCAAGTGATCCACCTGCCTCAGCCTCCCAAAGTACTGGGATCATAGGCGTGAGCCATTTTGTTCTCTTAGGCACCTGCTGCAATCCACAACAGTCACATGTCATGACATTTTTGGGGGTCCTAAATGAGTAAAACACATACTATATAAAAGGTAACCCAATAAATACTGGCTCCTGAAAGTGACCAAATCTGTTTCTGGTAACCATTGGGTGAAGGATATATGTAAGACAAGCGACTTGGGAGATAGAGAGGGAATTATGCTTCATGGCTCATGGCTCTTTTTATGTATCTTTTTCACCTGCAACTTCCATTATGGACAATTCTTCCATTATGAACAATTCTCATAACATATTTACCAAGTCAAATCTCAAGAAAGAATCTGACTGATTGATTTAATCAACATCATCCTTGTCTGGGCAGAGGTTTTCATGCCAGACTGCCTGACAGATTGATGGCTGCTGGGGAAATCGTCCTTCTACAACTTGATGGTTCCTTCCATGTGGAGACAGAGAGAGACAGAGAGAGACAGAGAGAGACAGAGAGACAGAGAGACAGAGAGAGCGAGCAAGCTTGCTCAATTATGGAAACACCCTGGAACCATGTCCCCAGTCACTGCATCCCCAGGGAGCACATGTCCACCACATTTTTCAACACTATGGAAGTCTCATGGGGGTGGCAGGAAAGGTGACTCGGTTTTAGCATTGCCTGAGCAGGCAAGTGTGCTTAATTTTGTTTTCCTGCAGACATAAATTACCTCTTGTACCTAACATGTATCAGTGATAAAGATGATATTATGACTATCTGCCTCACCCTTTTTTTTTTTTTTTTTTTTTTTTTTTGTTTGTTTTTTTGAGATGGAGTCTCGTTTTTGTTGCTCAGGCTGGAATGCAATGGTGCGACCTTGGCTCACTGCAATCTCTGCCTCCCGGGTTCAAGTGATTCTCTTGCCTCAGCCTCTCAAGTAGCTGGGATTACAGGAACCTGTCACCACATCCAGCTAATTTTTTGTATTTTTAGTAGAGATGGGGTTTCACCATGTTGGCCAGGCTGGTCTCGAACTCTTGACCTCAGGTGATCCACCCACCTCAGCCTCCCAAACTTCTGGGATTACAGGCATAAGCCATCATGCCCGGCTGGTTTTTTTTTGAGATGAAGTCTCGCTCTTGTCACCTAGGCTGGAGTGCAATGGCATGATCTCAGCTCACTGCAATCTCCACCTTCCAGGTTCAAGCGATTCTCCTGCCTCAGCCTTCCAGGTAGCTAGGATTACAGGCACCTGCCACCACGCCTGGATAATTTTTGTATTTTTAGTAGAGTCAGGGTTTCACCATGTTGACCGGGCTGGTCTCGAACTCCTGACCTCAGGTGATCCGCCCGCCTCGGCCTCCCAAAGTGTTGAGATTATAGGCGTGAGCCATCGTGCCTGGATTTTTTTTTTTTTTTGGAGACAGGGTCTCACTCTGTCACCCAGGCTAGAGTGTAGTAGCACAATCTCGGCTCACCATAACCTCTGCCTCTGGGGCTCAAGCAATCCTCCCGCCTCAGCCTCTCAAGTAGCTGGGACTACAGGCACGTGCCACCACACCCAGCTAATTTTTGCATTTTTTGTAGAGATGGGGTTTTGCCACATCGCCCAGGCTGGTCTTGAACTCCTGGGCTCAAGAGATCCACGCACTTTGGCCTCCCGAAGTGCTGGGATTATAGGTGTAAGCCACCACACCTGGCCTTGTCTGCTTTTAAAATTAGCTTAGAACCTGGATGGGGAAGACACACATTCCCTAGAAAACCCAAACAATTGCCGGACTCATTATTTGCTCCCTTTGCTCAGGGGCCCATCAGCTGTAGGCAGGGATTATCACCACTATAAGGGACTATTTGTAGAGCAGTTTTCTTTTGAAGAGGACTGTGGGTGGGGCAGATACAGTAACAAACTTGTGTTGTGCACTTTCTCAGAAGATGGCAGCATCTTGTTTCCCTTTACTTGTACCCAGACCACCATCAAGAGACTGATAGTCAGAATATATATATATATATATAATTTTTTTTTTTTTTTTTTTTTTTTTTTTGAGACAGAATCTTGCTCTGTTGCCCAGGCTGGAGTGCATGGCGCGATCTCGGCTCACTGCAAGCTCCGCCTTTTTTTTTTTCCTGCCTCAGCCTCCTGAGAGACAGCCAAATTTTCTTAGAGACGGGGTTTCACCGTGGTCTGATCTCCTGACCTTGTGATCCCCAGGCTCGGCCTCCCAAAGTGCTGGGATTACAGGCGTGAGCCACTAATTTTTTTTTTTTTTTTTTTTTTTATTGAGACAGAATCTTGCTCTGTTGCCCAGGCTGCAGTGCAATGGCACAATATTGGCTCACTGTAACCTCTGCCTTCAAGGTTCAAGTGATTGTCCTGCCTCAGCCTCTTGAGTAGCTGGGATTACAGGCATGCGCCACCAAGCCCAGCTAATTTTAGTATTTTTAGTAGAGATGGGGTTTCACCATGTTGGCCAGGCTGGTCTCGAAGTCCTGACCTCAGATAATCTGCCCACCTCAGCCTCCCAAAGTGCTGGGATTACAGGCGTGAGCCACCACGCCTGGCCGCAGAATATATTTGAATGGACAAGAATGTAACATACATTTTCAGTTGCTATTTGAACTCTGAACAACAATTTTACATAGCCCCATAAAATCTAGAAACCCAATTCTGCCACCCCCCAAACAACAATCTTCCTCCATCCCCAACTCCTGCCTCCTGCTAACATCCTGCCACTGACCCCAAAGGTTGGGCTTGGTTGTGGCATGAAGGCGTGTGTGCACATACTGACCTCCTTTTCTATGATAGCCACTTGCTTCTTGGCCAGCTTCTCCAGCTCGATGGACGAGTTGTTGGCATGCGTCTCCACCTCCTTCTGCAGCTTGAGGCGGTGCTCGTCCATCTCAGCCTTCAGCTTGTTCTCCAGGGCGATCAGCTGCTTCTGGTGCTGGCGCCGCATCCGCTTATAACCTGACATCTGTTCCCGCAACTCGTTCTCCTGCTCATGCTCATGGATCTGTCGTGTAACCTGAATTGGGTTAGGAAACAGAACTCAGGTAACCAGGTTCATGGGAGACAAGCTTTCAGGCAAAGTAGAAGGGCCCTGTGGCATAATTTTATCCATCACCTTCACCATCAATTTACCTACTGTTTAGTGAATGCTCACCTGTAGGGGGCACCGTGCTAGATAGATACTCTATGTATTTTATCCCTAGTCCTCAAAACCATCTCATTCACTCATTCATTTCATTCATGAGGTAGGTGATAACATCTCAGTTTTATAGTTGAAGAAATTGAGTCTTGAAAGAAACTATTTATTCAGGCTGGGCACGGTGGCTCATGCCTGTAATCCCAGTACTTTGGGAGGCTGAGGCGGGCAGATCACTTGAGGTCAGGAGTTGGAGACCAGCCTGGCCAACATGATAATACCCCGTCTCTACTAAAAATACAAAAATTAGCCAGGCATGGTGGTGGGCACCTGTAATCCTAGTTACTAAGGAGGTTGAGGCAGGAGAATTGCTGGAACCTGAGAGGCAGGGCAGAGGCTGCAGTGAGCTAAGATCACTCCACTGCACTCCAGCCTGGGTGACAGAGACTCCGTCTCAAAATAAAATAAAATAAAATAAAAATTAAAAAAAGAGAAAAAAAAGAAATTATTTATTCAGTCAAAATATGTTTACATATTTTTGATATACCATCACACATATTATATGTTCACAGTAACATAGCTAATAAGGACTGGATTGGGAATCAGGCCCATCTCTATAATTCCAGAGCCATGTTATTTCTACTATACCAAGATTTCTCACCAACACTACCAACAATGAGCCAGCTAATTATCTGTTGTGGGGGCCATCCTGTGCATTGCAGGATGTTTAGCAGCATCCCTGGCCTCTACCCACTAGATGCCAGTAGCACCGCCCACGACATGACAATGGAAAGTATCACCAGATATTGACAAATGTTCCGTTAGGAACAAAATTCCCCTAGTTGAAAACTACTACACTGGTTTGTTTTGTGTGTGTGTGTTTGTGTGTGTGTGTGTGTGTCTATATATATATATATTTATTTTGTTAAGGGTCATGTCTCTAGCAGTCATGGACCTTTTAAACTAGTCTGAACAAGATTTATTTCCTATTCCTAATATGAAGAAGTGAGTATGAGATCAAGATCTCTCTTAAATCATGTCTCCCCCAGCCCCTTCTCTACAAAAAAAAGTTACCAAATTACAATACATTCACTTGCTCTCCTAAAGGATAAACGATAAAGCATTGCTATGATTTTTGGAAGGCTACTGTTCTTAGTAACTTTTCCTTAACTCATTTTCAAGTAAACATCCAACAAATTAAAGCTTGTAAATATGTACATTTCACCACCTCTTGCTCCTTTCTATTAAATCCTTTGTGATTTTCCAGCCCTTCCTTCCATTTATCTTCTCTCTTTATTTTCCTGATCACTTCCTCCTAATTTTTCCTATTTTAGAAAAAAAATCTTAATTCCAGGATTTTAACTTTAGTCTTGTTCTTCACTAAGTGATTTGGTCACTCCTATCTACTGTAAGGCCCATCTCCCCAGCCTAACACCCAAACAAGTTTTACAGGACATTTTCATACTGCTATTAATTGTCTGTACTATTTTCAGTTTATGGGTTAAAATACATTTTATACAAAGAAGAGTTTGTTTCTCTGCTCTTTTTAGAAGGTGGCCCTGCATACTAAATTGAGTACTTACTATCAAGAGAGTGCTGTTCTGTTACAAGATAGTATTATCAAAGTGCACCATTAAACATTAGCCAAACTTTGAAACCTTTCCAGCTGAAACTAACACTGGGTTTCATATTCATTTCTCTTTTCTGAAGGATAATACTCTTTAAAGTATTAAGAATAAGAGCAGAGGATATTTTAAGACCAAAAAAGGATAGCATTACCCAAAAGGCACCTAACCCTCTAAAGAAAATAAATGATTTATTCTGTTATCAGAAAATGTGTTTTTTAATGGATATAGGTCAAGACAAAAGGAGGAAAAGACGTAGTTTGACATATATGTATCAATTTTACTTCTTCATGCTTATATGTTTCTGAAGTACAACTTTAAGGAAGAAACAACTCTAATCAATAGAAAGGATACTATTTAGTCCTTTCTGAATTCAATTGTTTTTCAGAAAAATATGGCAGTAAAGTATCAGGGCTAGGGTAATGCATTTTAGATATGTTTTAGCTAGATACTTTTTCTTCTTCTTTAATCAGATTCCCAAAGCGGAGGCATGGCACACTCTAAGCTATCATGACACATTTAAAACTTGCCATAAGCATTGGCTTACAGCCAATAAAATATTCTCAGGATGGTCATTTCCCTAAACCAGGAGGCCTAAAGATAAAAGGGAAATGAGTTGTGTCAAGAAAATTTTCTATTTTAATTGGTGTGTGGGTCTCTGTAAAGAGGGTGGCTTTCTACTTGTCCCAGATCACACCTGGTACAAGGATGGGGCAAAGAAAATGTACAGAGCTCAATCTGCTATCACTGTACATCACTGAATTCCAGGAGAGACATTTTGCTTTTGAATGCTTCCCATAATGTGGATAATTACCTTCTTAAACTCCTAATATCACCTTTCATTTGTCACAACTAAACTTTCTAAGTTTCAAATGGTCTTTTTGGGTATAGAGAGAGATACTAAGCTTTATAATTCCATGCTCAAGCTGGATAGATGAATTTAAATAAAAGTATAACCAGATATTTCATTTGTAAAGTCTAACATGAAATATACAAAAAATGTGATATTTAGAGTTATGTGTGTCTGTGTCTTAAGTGTACACTATGAGTTTTAAGAATACACTTTTTGGTCAATAAAATAAAAAATAAGAGCCTATAACTTTTTCATGCATATGGTTTAAAAAGTGCTTTCACATATAATTTACCTCTTTAATTTTTAGAAGGCCTTGGATTCCTAGGGTTCTTGAATTGCCTCAGGAAATTCTTATCACCAAGGCAGAAAAAGAGTGACTATTTTCTGTTATAAAGTAATAGAGGGAATGAACACTCAAAAAAGTCAAAGCTAGAGAGAGTGGTAAGTCTAAATTACAAATCGAGTAAGTCTGAAATGGGAGAAAGTTATAAAGATGTAGTGACTGTAGTTTTTACAATGGCAGTCTCGAAAATGTGGTCAACTAAAAGTGGCCGGTACCACCCTGCCGTACCCAGTGGATTGCATGGAGAAAAACCTCATCTATCTCTTACTATATAACTGACCTTGGGCAAATTACTTAACCTCTTCAAGTCTCTCAGTTTCTTTTTTTTTTTTTTTTTTTTTTTTTTTGAGACAGAGTCTTGCTCTGTCGCCCAGGCTGGGGTGCAGTGGCCGGATCTCAGCTCACTGCAAGCTCCGCCTCCCGGGTTTAGACCATTCTCCTGCCTCAGCCTCCCGAGTAGCTGGGACTACAGGCGCCCGCCACCTCGCCCGGCTAGTTTTTTGTATTTTTTAGTAGAGACGGGGTTTCACCGTGTTAGCCAGGATGGTCTGATCTCCTGACCTCGTGATCCGCCCGTCTCGGCCTCCCAAAGTGCTGGGATTACAGGCTTGAGCCACCGTGCCCGGCCGTCTCTCAGTTTCTTAATGTGTAAAGAGAGAGGAACTACTACTATCTTCCTCAGGGTCAGAGGACTTTCTCATGTGAAAGTGCCTAGCAGGGTGTCTGACTCCTAGGAAATACTCAACGTATGCTGGTTTCCTTCCTTCTGATGCCAGGCTCTGCGAAGCATGTCCCTTTGCCCTCCACTTAGTATTTCTGGTGATGGAGACATAGATCAGAAGAAATGGATCCAGAAGAAAGGGCACATTTAAGGAAAAAAAAAATAAATAAAAACAACTGTATCTGTATCCAGGTTGTGGATTATAAGATTATGTATAATTTCTGAATCTGAATTGTTACTCATTTCCTGTATCTAGAATATGTAAAATAAACAAATAAATAATAAATAATGTACCATGAAAAGGAAAACCAAAACTTGTTTTCTAAAGGTTCCTACAGCTGTTCAATGCTATTTTATTTAATGCCAGCAAAATTCAGCCCTAAAACAAACCACTTCATCCGAAGTGCAGAGTGTCCCTCCGGTGTACAAAACACCGCACCTCCGGAACACAAATAATAAGCAACTTCCTGAACACAAAACAAGAGCATGGTGGCTGATAACGTTACCCTCTGAAGAGATCAAAGCCAACTTACAAGATTAATAATATGTAAGAATCAAAATGATACATATGATAAAAGTGGCCACCTCAGCACTTAGAATAAATGAAATTTATAGCAAGTTCTTAAAAAGAATATAGTGAGTCACATTTTGGCATTAGAAACTTAACATTCTATTCTTTAGAATACCTAAGGAAAAACTGTTTTTAAGTTTCTGCTAAAAGTAATGACTGGTAACAAGCAATTCTGCATTTAGAAAAGAATATGTTACATGAAGAATTCTGAAATGCAAACTTACAAATCCAAATTCTCATCTAATAGCAGGGCTGGAGGTAACCTCATTCATTCATTCATTCATTTATTCAACACACATTTATTGAGAGACTTTGACCATATGGGTTGGGCATGTAGATTGGACAGCATAAGTGAGAAATGGTATCAGCAATGACCTTAGTGAGTTAAGAAGTCAAGAATAAGTGAAGAGATATGCAATATTTTGATAAGCATCCTCTGGTATACTGTCCAGGAAGGGAACACATTTTCAAGCATTTAGAAATAGGACTGGGCTCCTGAGAGCTGAAACAGTAGCACTTACTGCTGAGGCTCTCATATTTTTATTCTCATGTACCAAATTCATTCAGGTATCCAATTTCACAATTAGCTGAATTATTAGGGTGCATTTTAAAAACTCCAAATAAAGATTCTCTTTTTATGAGTTTTTCTATCGAATCTGGCAAAGCGAAGTAAAAGAATCTATATTTGCATTAATAGAACAATAATACTTTTCTCCTACATGCCTCCTTGGGAATTCCCCTCTCATGCCCTTCTCCCCGACATGTGTTCTAACATAAATTCGCCTGTGTAATGCTGTCACAGGTGAATGTGTTAGAACACACATTAGGAAGAGGGGCAGTGAGAATTCCTTCACAAAGTCAAAAGCTGAACTCTCACAGGTACAGTGCTCTTTATATGAATATCTCTACCATGGAAACAGCCAAGAGCTCCGGACATTACAAAGTTTTCAGAAGAAATGACATCAGATGTAGCAACAGCTGAAAACACCCTCATGAATCACTAATATAATTAAAATATGAGGCTCTCCATAAAAACTCAAAGAAGGCACATCTCAAGGGCCCAAGAAATCAGATTAGTGATTCTGCAGAACTATATAAACAACTCCTTTTTCCAGATAACACATGAGCCCAATATGAACTTCCTTACAGAAGAAGGAAAAGAAAGGTTAAAATAAAGATGCCATGAAATACCCTTCCTTTTCCTAATTCTTCAAAATAAGGGCAATAATCTCTGCCCTTAGAAAATTATAATAAAAATTATATAATTGTAATAAAAAGTTACAATGCTAAAGTTTTCTCAGGATTTCATCTGGTATCAAAGTTTATAGTCCTTCCGTATCCTTTGTTACAAATGCAACTATGCAGCAGTGCATAATACAAAAATCTCAGTCATAAGGTGCCAAAACAATACAGGCATGTAGCATTACAGGCCCAAAGCCCATGGGCTTCTTCATACACTTGTCAGTAACTTCATTCGAAAGTACAATGTTGAAAGTAATACTAAGGGGGAAGAGCACAAAGCCAGGCCTCTTTTAGGCTTATGTTGAAGAGGTAGGCTCATAAACAAATTTTAGGAAAACTGATATCTTTGTCAGTTTGCAAGTCAATTTAAAATATGCATTTCATCATTTATTTATCTAGTTATTGAAAAACTAATTTCTAATTTCCTTTTTCCTTCCTGTTGACCTTTGGACCTCTTTGTGACTTGTTAGCGCCTCTACTACAAGATGTTAAAGAAAGAGTAAAACCAAAATAAATGAATAAATAAATATAGTATTGCCACCAACTATGAGAAGGCAAGGTTTCAACAATGACTTGATTTTTTATTATACTGGACTTTAACTTTCCCATGATCTTGCTCTTACTTTTATGTCATTTTAGTCATTTTCGTTTGAGCTGGGATCCATAAAACACAACAGAATTCATAATATATTTTTTAAAATTAAATATTTTATGATATTCCAGTGTCCTGATTTATATACTACTATTGGCATTAGGTTTTAAAATAATATAGTGGGTAGAATTGTAGTACTTGGTAATATACATTAAAAAATCCATACCAATAGTTAGATTGTTCAAAATGGGACATGGAACCACAAAACACCATACCTTTTCCCTTCCATTTTTTTCCCTCCCTAAAAGCCACTAGTTACAAATACCACTGAACTCTGGTAAACTTCCGTCAATCCCAACCATGACTCCCAAAGCACTACGTTTAGAGAGGGCGCACCACAAAAACAACTCATTTTGTGGCTAAAGCAACAGCATATCAGCTACTCTGTTTTTAACTTAATATAGGGGCAGGGGCCTTTTAGCAAATCAAAACTTCATTAGAGAGACTGGTTGCAGCTGTTCTCTGGATGGGCACTAGGAAGCCTGTAGGATTCAGAGGGTTCCTGAGGACACTGCCCGTAGCCCTGAGGTGGCCTAGTAGGGAAGCAGCTTTTATCATCCACAGAAAGGAAGACTGTGATGGCTGATATACACACAGAGTAGCCCTGGGTGAGTTCACAGATGCGAGCGTGAGATTATTCTGGCATGGCTGTAGTAATCTCTTGCTGGGAGGCAGGAGAGGGTCATGAATATATGATGTGGGAATGAGGGTGTGGCAAGAGAGAAAAGAGAACCTGTCCCAGAGGGGGAAAGCCACTTGGTGTAATGTCTGCTTCACATGCAAAACCGCTGATGGTGCTCGGATGCTCAGAGCTTGTTATCATTTCTCCACTCATTTCAACATGAACGGGTCTGGATAAAGGTACAAGTCTCACAAGAGTCGATGGTAAGTAGTCATAGTTCTCTAAAGCACCATATTTCTTCTTTTGTCAGATATCATGGCACGAAAATAATGATTATTTGGTAATCTCATGATGCTTTATCCAGACTCAAAAGCATATTTTTAGGTGCTTAACAATCATTAGCAAATACATAGTGGACATTTTAAGATCTCCATTACATAGTGTAGCCCTCCTTTAAAATGAAAAATTGCTCATCAAAGAGATCATAAGAAACTTCTATATAAAGGAACTTAAAAGTGGGCTTATTTATAAGCAGTTTAAATTAAATTGCTTGCTTTTAGACAGCAGCAGGCATAGCAATATGTAGGTGCTTTAACTTCCATTTTTCCTTGTATTTGGGTTTTTAAAGGTTATAATCCATTGTAAATTTCAAGTATAATCTAAGCCTTTAAAAGACTTGAGAAATAAAAGTAGAAATCAGGTTTGAAAAATAGGACAAGAAAAATGATCATTTCTGGGTCGGCCTCGGATGATGTCATCATAGGTTCTAAATGTAATAGCCAAGCAGTGTACACTAACTCTTCCTGCCCATGTGACCTCTAACATCCATTTGGGCAAAACAACTAATATTTCAATAATTTTTTGGTTGAGAAGTGAGATTCAGAAGCAAAAGATTAAAGAGAGTTTAGAGTGCCAAGGATGAAACGATGTGAGTGTGTGTGTGTGAGTGTGAGCGCGCACGCGCACGCGTGGGGGGCCGAGGGGAGGAGGCATGAAAACTAACTCTTCCAGCACACACCCCTTTTGCTACTACAAGGGCATCCAGCAATCACATTTGCAATAGTAAAAATGCTGAAGAATCCTACAGTCTCTTTTCTTCCACAATCAGCCTTATCCTCTCCTACAAAGCCCTTCTTGCTTTATTGGTGCCAGGAAATTCTTCAGGGGTTAAATGGGGAAGTGCAGCCACTACCATTGTTGCAATAAATAAATGAATGAACCAGAACAAACCAACAATCCATTCCTGAGAAACAAGTATCTTATTTTCTACAATTATATACATTAGCCGGTAACCATATATTTTTAAAAATTATATTTTATCTTTTGATGTGTGTGTATACATTATAGACACACATGCATCTATACAAAAAGAAGCACAGTGCCCTGCATACATATACATCAATACCCTAAAAAAATTTTAGCATTATTTATTTCAATGAAAAGACAAATAGCTTTTAAAAAACTGGACAGGCTAGCAACTTCATCTCAAAGGCCTTATATTTTGCACATACAGCATATACAAACACACACACAGACACACACGCACACAGACACACACACACACAAAGGTTTTTTTTTTTTTCCATGCCATAGACAATGCTAAAATATCTGAAATCAGGTTGCTATGCCAACAGATTTTTTTCCTAAAATGAATAAAATTATTAGGAGAGAGAAAACATTCTTGACTCCTTTCCTCCCATCCATGAAGCCGAGAGAGGCTCAGGGAGGGCGAGAGGCTGCCAGATGGGGAGGAGGGGAAGGAAGGGAAGGTGGGTAGAGGGGTGTTTGCTTACCAAAGATGCTGATTTGATCGTGGCAAAGCGCTCTCTGTTCCGGTAGTGGAGGGCCTGGCTCTGAACTGACTGGGTAGGCCGCGGCTCAGGCCTGGGATCGCCGTGGCCCGCCTCATCCCTTATGAATACATGATCCTGCAGAAATGGATAAAAACAAGGAGAAAGTCCAGCTGTGCTCTTTCCTCGCCGGCTGCCTCTCTCTCACCCCTCTTTCTGCACAAGCACTGCTGTTTGAAATGCATAGTTTAGCTCTCTGCTAGTCCCCGCAGCTCCCACGGTACAAAATGAATAAGCAACACATTGCAGCCTTCAGTTAGGAATGTCAGCTGATCGCTAGTGGGATGCCTTCTGAATCCCTGGCAGGCTTTTTCTTTACCTCCAGAATTACATATATGCAAAAGAAAAAAAGAATAGAAAAAATAATGCAATGTACAGACTCCTTAGAACAGTTTGCTTAAAACGCTGTAACCAGATAATTCCTTTAAAAATGTCATGTCCATGTCTAGCAAGGAGGATGCTGGTGGCTTTTAACATAAAAGCGAGCCTCCGCCTCATTCCCTTGAAAGATCTGCTTTCTCAATTTAATTTTATTTGAGATCTGTTCGGTAGGATCATCGTTCTGCCTAGAACCAATGTAGGCTTGTGCTGAACTGCCTCTCTATCTTGTGCTGGGAAGATTCGGCAGTCACTGAGGGATCCTGCTTTCCAGTCATGATCGTACACAGTTCTAGCACCTTCTCTCTACAGCTTCTGAAAGGATTTTTTTTTAGATTTAAAGCGACAGGCATACAATTTTAACCAAATGCTACTTTCACAAATTCTTCTTCAACTCAGCATTGGTATGGTCACCAGACTGAGTAAAGCTGGAATTTAATGTCCTTGACTGATTTAATCAAGCCCGTGCTTCTTGATAGGCAAAGATAATTAATCTTGTTCTAACGCCCAGTGAAAAAATAGCATTCCCTGGAAGGATAATAATGGATGTTTCTTAAATGCAACTGAAATGACTTTTAAAGGGGAAAATGCTATCAAAGGACGATGTTCCTCTCTATAAAGATGAAGTGGTCAGTCATTAATTGGCTATAACCCTTCAGAAAAAAGGACACTATAGTAATTTGTACCTCAAAAACATGTACAACCATGGGGGATTTTAAAATAGTACATGTTCAGGGTGGAAAAGGAGAAATTAATTCCTTATTTCCCTAGGGTTTTAGGAGAAACCATTTGTGAGAAGTCAGTATTGCATTTTATCCATGACCACTTGAAATTTTTTATAATGGCTCTTTTCTTCATCAGGAAACAAAAATTAAAGAGGTTTAGAAAATACAACATTTTATTATAGTCTAAAATTTTGGGAGAAATTAAATTTTACATCCAGATTTTTATGTAAAAGCCAAGACCCAAGATTAAATTGGGCTGATTTTCTTTTTCCTTTTATACATTTAAAATGCTTTGATGTATTGGGAAGGTATCTACCATTACACCTATCTGGAGAATTTTTTAAAATTTATGTATTATAGCTCAAATAACGAAGGGATCTTTAATAAACTTGCCATTGAGGGCATATATATCAAATTCAAGTATATTCTACAGCCACACTATCCAACAAGACAGTGACCAGCCACATATGACTATTTTAACTAAAAATTCAATTCAATTAAAATTAATTAAAACAAAATTAAGTGCAAAATTCAGTTCCTAAGTCGTACTAGCTATGTTTCAAGCACTTAGCAGCCATAGATAGTGGTGCCATACTGGTGGCTTATAAAACTTACAAGTTTTTAAAACTTAAAAGAAAATATTTGAAGGGTCAGTTAAAATTATTCTACATGATTTCTCGTGAAATTTGAACTCTTATTTTACAGGGAAGAGCAAGAACGTGTGTAATTGGGATTCATGCACTAGGTTTAAGGTTCTGAAGAGGAAGGCACTGGGACCTGCTACCATTTACATTACTGCATATTTGCTAATAAATTTAGGTCCAAAATTCAACTTAATATTACAGTGCCAGAAAAGCAAGCAGCTCTTAAATGCCAGTAATCGGAAGAGATATGCTAGGTAGAGGCCTGTGATTTTATATGAGGTCTTAACAAGTCATAGTTTTGGTGAATATGCTAACTTACCAAGTTTTGGTGAATTGGTTAACTTATCAAGTACATTGATTGAGAGGGAGACCTCAAATATATGGGCAACAACTCAGTTTCACATTGTAATAACTTGATTTATAAGGATAACCAACGACACTAGAATCCACATTCTCCACATGACAGACCAGAACAAAATTTATTCATGTACAAATATGTGCAATTTTATTATTTTATCTCTGATAAAAATTAACTCCTTAGAAACATGGTTTAGGGCTCTGCTTCTCCAATTAAAAGCCAGAGTATATTTTCTAAGTTTACTTAACTTGAGGAAGTTGAAGTACACTGGAAAAATTAAAACTTGAAATGACATAACTCAAATATATTTTTAAAATAATGCTATTTTTGTAGTCCAAAGAATAGTTTCAAAATTTTAACTCACTTTAAATATAATAACGCTAATAGTATAATTCTTTGCTTCCCCTAAATTGTTTTCCTTTTATAAAATCATTCTTAGTTTTCCAGATCATTTTCTTTTTTTTTTTTTTTTAAATTTTTTTTGAGACGGAGTCTGGCTCTGTCGCCCAGGCTGGAGTGCGGTGGCCGGATCTCAGCTCACTGCAAGCTCTGCCTCCCGGGTTCACGCCATTCTCCTGCCTCAGCCTCCCGAGTAGCTGGGACTACAGGCGCCGCCACCTCGCCCGGCTAGTTTTTTGTATTTTTTAGTAGAGATGGGGTTTCACCGTGTTAGCCAGGATGGCCTCGATCTCCTGACCTTGTGATCCGCCCGCCTCGGCCTCCCAAAGTGCTGGGATTACAGGCTTGAGCCACCGCGCCCGGCCCAGATCATTTTCATAACAGAGATCACCATCAGTAAAAGTCTTCAAATATTATACAAGAGACCACAAAATGGAACAAAATTTTAGTCTAACAGTGGATAGTCATTTCAAGTGCATTAGGAAATGAATTTTAAAATATTCAATTCCACTGCATAAAACAGGTTCAAAACTCCAAAGACAGCTTATGAAGCTATTTAAAAATGGGAGAATGTAACTTGAGAAGTTAGCTCAAAGAAATTAAAGTATCAACTGTACTGGAAGTATTTTCTGTTGGTTATACTGCTCCTTTAAGTAACAGTGCCTTTGTAAAAGACCACTATACCTGGCTTCCGGAGTTTCTGAACTGCACACATCTTAAGATTTAACAACGGAAAGGGTTAATTTCTATTTTTATGCAGTTATGCACTAGATACAGATTATTTACAAATGATAAGGCTGAAATCTTCAAAGAATGATTTTAGATGATTAAGAAGAATAAATCTACTTTGCCAAGGCAAAATATATGGCATGGTTATAATTTATCTTTAAAACATAATCATCCAGGAACAAACAAAAATAATTCCTTGAAATACCAGTTTTAAGTAAACCTACGTTAACCTGGTAAATTTACCACGTTGTTGTTGTTTTTGTTTTTGTTTTTGAGACAGTATCACTCTGTTGCCCAGGCTGGAGTGTAGTGGCACTATCTTGGCGCACTGCTACCTCTCCACCTCCTGGGTTCAGGTGATTCTCGTGCTCAGCCTCCTGAGTAGCTGGGATTACAGGCACGTACCACCATACCCAGTTAATGTTTTTGTATTTTAGTAGGGATGGGGTTTCACATGTTGCCCGGGCTGGTCTCAAACTCTTGAACTCAGGCAATCTGCCTGCCTTGGCCTTTCAAAGTGCTCGGATTACAGGCACGAGCTACTGTGCCCAGCCCACAACACTGTTTCATCATAAAAAATAAATGTCTTCAGATTAAAAAGGAAGCTGTCATAATGTTTGTTCAAAATCTTTGGTAAAAGACTTGAATTTCTGTATAAGAATAAAATATGTGAAGCATGAGGCACAAACTTTACTATTATACCCTAGACAAGGGGCTTTTCTTTTATTTGGAAATCTTTCCTTTAGGTGTCTGACCTTCACTTCACTTCTGAAATGAAGGTTCCTGGTGTAGGCATTTGCCTAGAGTTTCTTTTTCTAAATATATTTTCTTCCCTAATAGAGCTGGTGTCTCACTATGTTGCCCAGGCTAGTCTTGAACTCCTGGGCTCAAGCGATCCGCTCGCCCTGGTCTCCCAAAGTGCTGGAATTACAGGCGTGAGCCATAGCGCCCAGCCACTTGCCTATAGTTTCTAAATGAACTTGACTTTAACCCAGGAAGTCACTCCTCTGGACTCAGTTGTGCTTTGGGTTTACCTTTATCACAGTACTCATCACATTTACTTGTCTGCCTCTGCATAAGGCTGTGGGCTTTTTGAAGGCAGAGTAAATGTCGTTTGAAAAATCTCAGTCTCCCTAGCACCTGGCATAGTGCTTGATACTTAGTAGGCATTCAGTAAATGTTTGCTGAATAAACAAACACAAGAATATAGCTCTGAGGAGATTTTGAGAAAATGACATTTTCTTTTGGATTATTTAACAGAATTCAAATTTGTATTTCATAAAAACCTGCCACTCTGTACTCTAAGAAAGTCGTAAAATAGTGACACACACATAAGCACACCTTTACACAGCGGGGTGTGTGGGGATGTATCTAAAAATGGCTTTTATCCGCTGATGAGAAACCTTTTTATAGACTCCCACACTTTTTACGCTGTGGAGAAGGGATCAGCAGACCCACCACTCTCCTTTGTTTTGTTCATTTCAAAATTATTAAATAATTGCCGAAGCAGGTGTAGCTATCAAAAGCTGGGGCTGGAGGAAGGGGAGGAGAAGATGAAAAAGCGTATTTTAACTTGGAAGGATAGTTGGAGAGAAAAGATGACTAGCAAAAGGCTGAGGAGAAAGAAAGAGAAGTAACAGCTCTGTTTAAGAAACATTACCTTCATCTGTTAATTTACTTCTACTTTGCCAAACATGAGTTGAAGAGTCAAAGAACCCGCCCCTCTATTCAGCAAAAATAATAGGAAAGGCCACTGAAGCAAGTGAAAATAAACCAGAACATCCTATTCCCTCAAGGACATTTCTTTCTTTTTTTTAATCCCGCAAAGATGGTGAAAGCCATTCTTCTTTTAAAAGAGAGGAGCGGGAAAGAACTAACATTGGCAATAGGAAGGGTCAAATAAAGCTTTAGGAGTCAGGGTAGAATGGCCTTTTTTCCCCCACAACCAGACGGAGTCTTGCTCTGTCGCCCAGGCTGAAGTGCACTGGCATCATCTTGGCTCACTACAACCTCCGTCCTCTCCGGGTTTAAGCAGTTCTCCTGCCTTAGACTCCGGAGTAGCTGAGATTACAGGTGCGCGCCACCACGCCTAGCTAATTTTTGTATTTTTAGCAGAGACAGGTTTTCACTATATTGGCCAGGCTCGTCTTGAACTCCTGAACTCTTGATCTACCTGCCTTGGCCTCCCAAAGTGCTGAGATTAAAGGTGTGAGCCACCGTGCCTGGCCAGTAGAATGACTTTTTAAAACAATAGTTTTTGGAACACTTATATTTTATAGAATGAAGTGTTGCCCCATTAAAAAAAAAAAAAAAAAAGGAAAAGAAAAGAAAAAAATGTTCTCTATGTCCTCTAAATAATCCCTAGAAAGGGACCCTTATGACTGGAGTTCAATAAGCATACCTAAAATAACACTGATTCAAGAACAATGCTTTTAATATATTAAAGTCTTATGATCTATACTAATAGAAGGCAGCAACAGGCAAAGGGAATTAATTTTATACTTTAGTAAAATAAAAATACACCTTTTGATTAACAAATTTAAAAGACAGACTTTGTTGCTTAGGATAATATTAAAATATTATTTGCTATGGCTCTACACACAATGATTTTAACGAGTAGGATGGAGGCTCAGAAGCAGGTTAGATGACAACAAGGAAACAATCTGGATCAAAAATTCGTACCAGAGTCACTTGTGAATAATCAAGAATTGAGATGTGGAGTTGTGTCCTAGGCCAACTTTTTCAATTTAGTTCACAGAACATTTATTGAGCATTTACTATGTAACAGACACTGTGCTACATGGTAGGTGAAAAAAAAGGTTCCTGAAGAACTACTAGTCTAGAGATGTGGCGATGTTCTTGTTATTGAAAAAAGTAGTATGGCAACACTAGCCAGGGGGAAAAATAAGTACCTGAAGTTTACTTTGTCAGAATATGCTTTTAGCCTTATCAAATCATTCTTGCTCAAAAAGAAGTTTGGATTGGGCTGGGCGCGGTGGCGCACGCCTGTAATCCCAGCACTTTGAGAGGCAGAGGCGGATCACGAGGTCAGGAGATAGAGACCATCCTGGCTAACATGGTAAAACCCCGTCTCTACTAAAAATACAAAAAATTAGTTGGGCGTGGTGGCGGGCGCCTATAGTCCCAGCTACTCAGGAAGCTGAGGCAGGAGAATGGTGTGAACCCGGGAGGCGGAGCTTGCAGTGAGCCGAGATCACCCCACTGCACTCCAGCCTGGGCAACAAACAGAGCAAGGCTCTGTCTCAAAAAAAAAAAAAAAAAAAGATTGGATTAGAATCCCCTCAGGGCCCGGGAAAGACCAGAGCAGAGGCAAGGACTGGAGAGTAAGTAACCTGGCATTCTGATGTCAAAGGAAAATTTTCATTGTCCCACTTTACATTTTGGGGGCTTGATCTGTGGTAGAACCGTCCTGCTAAAATCAGGGCATCTTTATTCTGGATGCAGGGCAGTTAACTGCAAGTCATGCTCTCACTAGTTACTCATGGATTTCATTTTATTTATTTTTTTAAGGTTCTTCTTTGAAAAAGCAAATTTACTTCCTATTTAAAATGGTAATCTGTTTCAGATCTGTTTTGACTATTTGATTAGTCAAATTAATTTGACTAATTCAAGATATGTCTGCTTGTGAGTCGAGATTGTGCCACTGCACTCCAGCCTGGGCAACAGAGTGAGACTCTGTCTCAAAAAATTAAAAAAAGAAAAGAAAAGATATGTCTGCTTGATTATAACAATCAAGGGACAAAAGATTCCTTCTCCTATATTCATATATATTGGCATTCATTAAGCACATTCTTATTGTGTTGGGTATTCATTTAACTTTCATTTAACTTTTTCAAACTGTAAAGATAGTAAGATTATTTAACCCTTTTGATCCATTATGTTCAATGAACCGGTAGAGTATGATATTTAATATTTGGTAATTAATTTATTCCCTGCCTTTTTTTTGGTTTTGTTGGTCTATTCATTCATTCCACAGTTATTTACTGAGTGTCTATGCTGTGCCAGGCACTATTCTAGGTATTGGGTTTGTTACTTGTCCAAAGTAAAATAAAACTAACAAAGGCAGATATAACTATAAATTAATTTCCTCATTCCTAAGTTTAATACACAAAATTTTCTATTGAGAATTAAAAATCCTATTTATGTTCCCAAGTGAAAAAGTGTTAGGAATTTGAGTAAACCACCCATTATAAACTTTATGAATAATTTTTATTTCTATTGTTTTTAAAGATAACATTTTAAAGCTCAGGTATAAGAACTCAATAGAGTTCATGAAAAGATAGCATATTTAACATTAAGTTTTCATAAATATTCTATTTTTTTAGCTCTCTTACATTTTAAAGGTAACTCATCCAAAGTTTTATTTGCAAATGTGTTTTGATTTTCTTCCATCATATTTCCTCTACATTTTTCATAATAAAATAGAAAGATATAACTTAAATTCTTTCTGACCTACGTATTTTTTGTGGATCAAATACAATTATCTTCTACTTCAGAATATAAATTTTATCTGTTCTTCTTAAGTCATCACATCAGGGAGAGAGAAGTATTGAAACACTCATACTATCAGAAGGTAGGTCTATGGCAGCATGCCAAAAATAAAATTAAAATCCCATGAGTTCCAGACCAGGGTTTTCTTTCTTGTTGATTATGCCAGTGGTGTCTTTCTTCTAATTCTGGTTGCCTATCTGAGAAATCCTGGAGCAAAAAGATCCAACTGAATTCCTCTTTTTTGCTTCCTATACTCATAGAGCCCCAGGGGTAATAGAAAGGAAAGTGCCAGACCTGTCAGCACTCATGATCACTTCCTCCGAAAAGACAGCCCAGCAAAACCTTCTTTTTCACTCTTCAAATACATGATCACTTGCCCATGTTGAAAGCACACCAGCTGGTAACGCAATCTCTTGGTAGATTTCTGCATCTGTCTGCTATCTTTGCTTTCCTCAAATTGTTTCCATACAGTCCCGATAATCTGCGTCCTTTGCTGTCTCTCTGGTCCTGATGCACTGTCCACATAGCACACCGGCCATAGCTTCTATGGCCTTCCCCTTTTCCTTGAACATATCAAGTTCTCTCTGTCTCAGTGCTCTTGTGCTTGTTGCTTTCTCACTCATTCCCATCTCTTGCACCAGCTGGCTAGCTTCTATTTGTTTTTGAAATTTCTGCTTAAATGTCACCTCATCAGGTAGGCTTTCCTTACTGTCTGCTGGAGTAAGTCCTCCTCTTACCTGAAGCAAGTATCTTTTCTTTTCTTTTTCTTTTTTTTTTTTTTTTGAGACGGAGTCTCGCTCTGTTGCCCAGGCTGGAGTGCAATGGAACGATCTCAGCTCACTGCAACCTCCGCCTCCTGGGTTCAAGCAATTCTCCTGCTTCAGCCTCTCAAGTAGCTGGGATTACAGGCACACGCCACCATACTCGGCTATTTTTTGTATTTTTAGTAGAGACAGGGTTTTGCCATGTTGGCCAAGCTGGTCTTGAACTCCTGACCTCAAGTGATCCACCCTCCTAGGCCTACCAAAAGGCTGGAGTTACAGGCAGGAGCCACCATGCCCGGCTACAAGTTTCAGAATTACATATTCTGAATGTATATGTTATGTGTGTGTTTACTTGCTTAATCTTCCCTGCAGAAAATAAGCTCCATGCAGGCACAATGTCTGTTTCATTTCCTCTGGATCTGCAGGGTCTACCATATTTCCTGGCACATAGTAGAGGTTCCCTCCCTTTATTTGTTGAACAAATGAATAAGTTAATTGGTTCCAGAAAATCAACATGTGTCTTCCATTATTCATGACTGGGCATCAATATATTTTTTCCTACCTTTCCTTTTTTACTTTTTCTCCTAAGAAAAAACTACAGCTAGGCGCGATGGCTCACGCCTGTAATCCCAGCACTTTGGGAGGCCGAGGCGGGTGGATCACGAGGTCAGGAGTTCGAGACCAGCCTGACCAACATGGTGAAACCCCGTCTCTACTAAAAATACAAAAATTAGCTGGGACTGGTGGCACGTGCCTATAATCCCAGCTACTCGGGAGGCTGAGGCAGGAGAATCACTTGAATGTGGGAGGCGGAGGTTGCAGTGAGCCGAGATCATGCCATTGCACTCCAGCCTGGGCAACAGAGCAAGACTCCATCTCAAAAAAAAAAAAAAAAAAGTACAGCCAACAGAAGTGAAAACAATTCTTAAACATGCTGTCTCACTGCAGTTAGAATGTGATCACTGGCACTCATTAAAACAAGTGCATACATTCCTTACATATACTTAATAAAAAAGATTATAAGGGATTCTCTTCTATAATTCCATATTATGGACTCTTTATCTAAGGTCTCTCAAAATATCTTTGAAGAATTCCTACAAAGAATTATATTTTTCATAAAGTATTTCAACTTATGAATCCTCATAGCCTTGTATGAAATGAGAATTTTTAATTGGAAAAGAACACAAAAATAAAAAACAGAATAATTCACTCACAAGTCAGAATTTAAGGTTGGGTATGGTGGTGAATGCCTGTAACCCCAGGCATGGGAAGCCAAGGTGGAAGAACTGCTTGAGGCCAGGAGTTCGAGACCAGCCTGGGCAACATAGTGAGACCCCCATCTCTACAAAAAATTTAAAAAATTAGCCAAGTGTGGTGGCACACACCAGTAGTCCTAATTAGTTGAGAGGCTGAGTGGGGAGGATGGCTTGAGCCAGGAGTTTGAGGTTATAATGCACTATGATCATGCCACTGCACTCCAGCCTGGGTGACAGAACAAGACCCTATCATGATGCTTTTGTCATTGTGCATCATGATAAAAAATAAAAATTATTTAAGCTGGTAGAGAGCTAGCCTTAGAAGAACTATAAACAATCAATCCAATAAATGGTAGAAAATAGTAGAAACTGACTCTAAAACAAATAGTATGTTGGGAATAAAGATTAAGAAACACATTTTTTTGTTTTTGAGATGGAATTTCGCTTGTCACCCAGGCTGGAGTGTAATGGCGTGATCTTGGCTCACTGCAACCTCTGCCTCTTAGGTTCAAGTGATTCTCCTGCCTCAGCCTCCCGAGTAGCTGGGATTACAGGCGTGTGCCACCATGCCTGGCTAAGTTTTTGTATTTTTAGTAGAGACGGGGTTTTGCCATGTTGGCCAGGCTGGTCTCGAACTCCTGACCTCAGGTGATCGGCCTGCTTCAGTCTCCCAAAGGGCTGGGATTACAGGCATGAGCCACCGCGCCCAGCTAAGAAACATACTTTTAAAAGAGCATACTTCTAAAAGGGCACAACCAACAGGTTACGCTCAGGAAGACTTAAGGTCTACAGTATTAAGATTACTGGTTTAGAGAAGGACTTACCAAATTCTTCAACTTATATATTGATGATGATGGACATCAGAGTAATGAGAGAGGGAGATGAAGAAATAGGCACAGATGTAGGCTGTGTAGTCCTTTGTTACTTTTTGACTGTAAGAAAACTGTCACATGCCAGGTGTAGTCCCATACTGCATTTGCAAAAAGGTAACTGAAACATCTGGAAGCTAAGTGACTTGAACTGGATTCACTATGATTGACAAAGCCCACCTCTGTGGAGGGTATCATGAAACGTACCTTCTTGTGCACGACAGAGGAGCTGGAATTGATTGTGCTTTCATCGTCGTGCATCATGACAAGTTCAGAACTGCTCTCATCCATGACCTCCTGCATGCTATTCACACTGCTGCTCTGGCTGCCTGTGCTCACGGACATGCTTGGAATGGAATGGTTGCTGTCCAGGCTGTCCATTTCCCTGTTCAGGCTGGTTCCATGTTCACTGTCCTATAAAAATGGGGCATTGAGGTTAGAAGAGACTGAAGATAAAGAGTCAATCTATTGACTAAAGTATCAAGCACACTCAATTTTGTAGTGTCAAGTTGCTTTTCTGCCAAATCTGCAAAGATGAACTTTTTATGTACTGGCTCCACTACTCCTCCACCATTTTCAGACATCTCAAATTCGCTTCTTATACCTTCCCCAGGGGCCATCCTGGACATCTGGTCATAAGGCTCCAAATGCTGCCATCCCAGGGCTTTCCCCTGTCATAGACACTATCATATTATCGTGTTGCTACTCAGTAAGCAAAATCAAGCCAGGTTTGTAAGGGACTTTCTGGAACATCCAGGAGCTAGAGGAAGACTGCCGGCCACTGCACAGGTGAGTTCTAGGATATCTGCAAAGACAGCAGTGGTGACTTGAAAAAGTAGAGTGGAAAGAGTTTTCAGATATTTGACAAGCAATATGCTTCCTCTGCGAGTCATTATTGAGTAACTTCATATCTAAGCAGGGATATTAATTCTACTTTCCTGGACAGGTAATTAGTCTGCCTCCCTCAAGCAATTCTATCATGCTTATCTCTGTAATCTTATTAAATATATCTGTTAAATAATACTGGTATTCATCACTACTGGCCCAAAGACTACTATTTGAAAAGTGGTAAAATAATCAGAACATATAATTTATCCATCACAGTGGGATATCTTTTGATATAAGATTGAATAATATAATTAAATCCATTTAGCTACAAATAAACCTTGTTCTCAAAGAACCATACTGTACACATATAACTTTAATAAACTGTTACTTAGCCATGGCAATATAAAAAAATTACTGGGTAATATAAAATGGAAGATAATACATTATATTTTTAATAGGCTTATTTTCCCAATTAAAGGGGATCATTTCTAAATACGCAATCAAGAAATTTTATAGTTCAATGCAACTTTCTGAGCTTCATTTTTAGAATTATTGATAAAATACTTTTATGTTTATTTTATTTTCTATTAAAAAGCCAAATACATTCATTCTTCATTCTTGTCTTCCTTTGTATTTCAATTTAGAGGAAGAAGAGTCCTTTCTCTTATTCAAGGCTAATTCCTCCACTAATACCCTTGTTCTTATTCTGTCTATGTTCGGAAGTCCTGCCTCTTTAACTACATCCCTTTCTTCTATCTTCTGACTCTGCCCTGGCTCCATCTCTACTGCATTTAAAGACGAAGAAGCCTGTCTTATATTTATGGACCTCTCTACATGCTGCCCACTCTTACTTTTCCTTTTTAACCCAATTTCGGAATCTTAACGTAATTACTTTTTTGCTGTCTCTGCCTTATCAAATCCCATGAATTATACAACCCCAGTAATCTACTATTCATTCTACCTAGTCCTGTAAAACTGCTTTTACTAAGGTCATTAAGGATTCTCTAATTGAAAATTTCTATCTGTATACCGGCAAGAGTATATAATGCCAGGACCTTAAACTCAAAAGGCACGAAACTGAAATCATCCTAAACCTACTCTTTCTCCCTGGTTCATTTTCTCTGTTCTTGGTATTGACATAGTCCTAGCCACCCAGGCTCAAATGCTCAGAGTCACCTTAAACTTCTCCTCATCTGTCACTGTCAATGGGAAGCCATGGATTATCAAATCTACCTCTATGATGCTTCTCAAAAGTGTTCCCTTTTCCCCATTCGCATTGACACTGCCCTTATTACCTCTTGCATGGACTATTAGCCAGGATGTTGCCCATTCAAATCCATGTTACACTCTGTTGCCAGAATAATCTTCCTAAAGCACAACACCTTTCTGAGTCTAGAATACCCTATGCCCATTTGTCAGAAACTACCAACATTATGTCCTCCAGGAAACCTTCACTAATCTCACCAGCAGACTTATTTTCTCCCCATGATGGACCCCTGCAATGGGGAACACCTCTGTAGCACTTTTCATATTTTGCCTTATATAAGTGTTATTTTATGAATGTCTCTTGTACAACCCTTCATGTCTCTTAAGGCAGACAGCATCAATTAATTTTTATCCTCAAAAGTTTTTCAGAGTGCCCAGTCTAGAACTTTTTCACATAGGGGGCATTCTAAAAGTACCTGCTAAAATAAATTAAACCTACTTCCTCATCCTCCTGTGACTCATTCAAGGGTCCATTTCGTGTCTCTTGGAAAAGTATTTTTTTCATTTTTCGGTACTGTAGGTTATCTAGCTCACGAACAGCATCTTTTGTCCTCTGTATGAGGTCAATGAGGACACGTATTGGCCGGTCTCGTCGAACAAAGTCATGCTGATTGAGGGAGGAGAAAAAAATAAATTGATAATGAAGAAACATCCTTAGGTGCAAGGTACAGATATCAAAGAAATAGAGAATCATAAAATAGTTCTATGGATATTACAGAAATAACAAAATATGATTTTCATGTCATGTGTCCTTTCATATTTTGTAAATCTCATAAAGAGATAGCTATGCTTTTTTTTCTTCTTCCTTAAGCCCCGTTTTGCGGATATGAGAATTCGTTTTAAAAATTGTACATATTGCCAGGCACGGTGGCTCATGCCTGTGATCCCTGCGCTTTGGGAGGCCGAGGCGGGTGGATCACGAGGTCAGGAGTTCAAGACCGGCCTGGCCAAGATAGTGAAACCCTGTCTCTACTAAAAATACAAAAAATTAGCCAGGTATGGTGGCACGTGTCTGTAGTCCCAGCTGCTCCGGAGCCTGAGGCAGAGAATTGCTTAAACCTGGAGGGGCGGAGCTTGCAGTGAGCCCAGATCGCGCCACTGCACTCCAGCCTGGGTGACAGAGCAAGGCTTGGTCTCAAAAAAAAAAAAAAAAAGTATATATTTAAAGCATATGGCAAGATGTTTTGATACACATACAAATAGTGAAATGATTTCTGCAGTTAAGCAAATTAACATATCTGTGATCTCATACAGTTACTTTTTGGTGGCGAAAGTACTGAAAATCTTTAGTCTTAGCAAATTTCCCAGATATAATACAGTATTATCAACTATAGTCCTCAAGCTGTACACTGGATCTCTACACTTGTTTATCCCACATAACTAAAACTTTGTACCGTTTGACTTTTATCTTTCCATTCCCCATCCCTTTCAACCACCTTTAATTTTGTGTTTTATTCTTTTGTTTAGTTTCCTCAAATAAGTGAGATTGTACACTATTTTTTTGTGTGTCTGGTTGATCTCACTTAGAATAATGTCTTCTGGGTTCACATGTATTGCTGCAAATGGCAGGACCACTTTCTTTTTTAAGACTATATATAAAATAAATATTATAAATAAATAAATATATAAAAAATATAATAAAATATTATTCAGTCATATATATGATTGAGTCTTAAATATCTATATCACATGCACCATAATTTCTTCTATCCTTTCATCCACTGATGAACACATAGGCTGTTTCCTTATTTTGGATATAGTGAAAAATGCTGTGATGAACATGGGGGCACAGACATTTTTATGAGGTGCTGACTTCATTTTCTTCAGGTGTATAACCAGCAGCGGGATTACTGGAACGAATAACATTCTGATTTTTGGGTTTCGGAGGAACCTCCATACCGTTTTCCATAATGGCAACCCCAATCTACATTCCCACCAACAGCATATAAGGATTCCCTTTTCTCTACACCCTTGCCACTTGTTATCGCTTATCTTTTTTGATAATAGCCTTTCTAACAAGTGTGGGGTGACAGCTCATTGTGGTTTTCATTTCCATGTCCCTAATGATTAGTGAATGTTGAGTATTTTTTCATATGAGAATTCTTGAGGTTCACTTTATCATATAAGTAATAAAAAAATCACCAGAACTTTAAGAAGTAGCAGGTAGGCTTGTAACTTTTAAATCTGAAACTATATAATAAGCCAAAGCAATGCAGAGTATAGTCTATTCTTTTTTTTCTTTTGAGATGGAGTCTCACTCTGTCGCCCAGGCTAGAGTGCAGTGGTGCGATCTTGGCTCACTGCAACCTCCACCTCTTGGGTTCAAACAATTCTCCTGACTTAGCCTCCCGCGTAGCTGGGATTACAGGCATGCGCCACCACGCCTGGCTGATTTTTGTATTTTTAGTAGAGACGAGGTTTCACTATGTTGCCCAGGCTGGTCTTAAACTCCTGAGCTCAAGTGATCCACCTGCCTCAGCCTCCCAAAGTGATGGGATTACAGGCGTGAGCCACCTCACCCCACCTTGGTCTATTCTTATTATAATTTGCCTCAATCCTCACCCCCATATGCATTATCCCTTGAAAAACAGACTTGTGAATATTTTATTTTCTATTTCTGTGGTCATATAGTGTATGCTTGAAAATATGCCAGCTGTTCAATTTATCCAGAGGTCAAAATTCTGGCAACTTCATTTCCCCAATAAGAAAAAGGGTCTCTGAGGAGTGAAAACAACTGCTCTAAAGTACATAAATTATTCTTGATATAAACGTCCCTCACTTTCAATATTATTAATGATTGTTACATAATCTGGTTTCCTAGTTTCTCAGCCCATAGCAGGTTAGACAGAGAATAATAGTGGAGAAGTAGGCCTGGCGCGGTGGCTCACGCCTATCATCTAGCACTTTGGGAGGCTGAGGCGGGTGGATTACTGGAGATCAGGAGTTCAAGACCAGCCTGGCCAACATGGTGAAACCCTGTCTCTACTAAAAATACAAAATTAGCTGGGTGTGGTGGTGCGCATCTGTAATCCCAGCTACTCGGGAGGCTGAGGCAGCAGAATTGCTTGAACCTGGGAGGCAGAAGTTGCAGTGAGCTGAGATCACGCCGTTGCACTCCAGCCTGGGCAAAAAGAGTAAAACTCCACCTCAAAAAAAAAAAAAAAAAAAAAAAAGAGTGGAGGAGTAAAGGATTGAGAAGTGAGAAAGGTAGGGTTACCACCTGTTGTAAAAAGAAGCATCTTTTGTAAGTTCTCTGACTGCTGGAGAGTAGAGAAAGAGAGAAAAATTTTATGACTAACAGACCTATCAACCAACCAAACAAATAATAATAAAACAGGTTTGTGGGCTATTTTGCAAAAGGGCAAATGCCCCTTATATAGCCCCTTTTATGCCTCAAGAGTTCATGAAACACTGTCTCTGAGCCCTCAAGAAGTGACATTAGACTGGGTGTGGCAGCTCACATCTGTAATCCCAGCACTTTGGGAGGCCGAGGCAGGCTGATCACTTGAGGTCAGGAGTTCGAGACTAGCCTGGCCAACATGGTGAAACCCCGTCTCCACTAAAAATACAAAAAATTAGTTGGGCATTGTGATGCACGCCTGTAATCCCAGCAACTCGGGAGGCTGACGCAGGAGAATCTCTTGAATCTGGGAGGCAGAAGTTGCAGTGAGCCGAGATTGCGCCAAAACACTCCAGCCTGGGCGACAGAGTGAAAAAAAAAAAAAGGGTGAAAGGAGGAAACTTTATTTTTTAAAGCAAAAAGTTCAGTTATGTGGAAAATTTACTTCTGTAAAATTATAATTTGAAGACATTGGGAAAATGAGATACAATGTAGTGGGCCTTAGCTGATGAAATGAATTTAATTTCTTTATAATTTAAACAGATAAAAAATAATAGGGCCCTTGTGAGAAAACAATCTATATGTCTTGTGGTTCTACATTCTGACTCTGTTAGAGGAATTGCAGTTTTTGCTGTTGCTTTTATAAAATACCTCTTCCTAGGCAGAGTCCTTTTTGAATAAAAACACCATTCCCAGCAGCAAGCGTAGCCTGCACATTTCAAGGATGAGAAAGAAAGGAAGAAAGTATGATCATTTTCCTCCTCCAGTGCTTACAGTTATAAAGAGCGAATCGGGTTTTAGTAAACTTAAAGCTATGACTTAACGTCACAGAATTTTCTAATGGGAATGCCTCTTAGAAAATTTTCTGTTTCAAGGCTGGGCATGGTGGCTCATGCCTGTGATCTCAGCACTTTGGGAGGCCAAGGCAGGCAGATCACCTGAGGCTAAGAGTTCAAGAGCTGCCTGGCCAACATGGCGAAACCCCATCTCTACTAAAAACACCAAAATTAGGGACTGGGCATGGTGGCTCACAATTGTAATTCCAGCACTTGGGGAAGCTGAGGCAGGGGGATCACATGAGGTCAGGAGTCCAAGACCAGCCTGGCCAACATGGTGAAACTCCGTCTCTACTAAAAATACAAAAATTAGCAGGGCGTGTTGGCACGTGCCTGTAGTCCCAGCTACTCAGGAGGCTGAGGCAGGAGAATTGCTTGAACTTGAGAGGCAGAGGCTGAAGTGAGCTGAGATCATGCCACTGCACTCCAGCCTAGGTGATAGAGACTCTGTTTCAAAATAAATAAATAAATAAATAATAAATAAAAATAAAAAATACCAAAATTATCCAGGCGTGGTGATGCCCACCTATAGTCCCAGGTACTTGGGAGGCTGAGTCACGAGAATCAATTGAGCCTGGGTGACACAGAAAGACTCTGTCTCAAAAAAAAAAAAAGAGAAAAGAAAATTTTTCTTTTTCAAGTGAGGAAATTTGGGCCCTGAGAAGTTAGGTGATTTCCACAGCTAATTAGTGGAAGAGCTACAGTTGCAACTCAGGCTTTAAAACTTTTTTTCTGTAGGGGGTGTGGGTGGTGGTGGTTATTTTCTGGTGTCCTACTACCATAATTAGCTTTCTAAAATACAGGTATGATCATTCATTGCAACAGATACTACATGCCACTAATCCCCCATTCCAACCTCTTTTTTTTTTTTTATCTGAGACAAAGTCTCACTCTATCACCCAGGCTAGAGGGCAGTGGCGCAATCTCAGTTCACTGCAACCTCCACCTCCCAGGTTCAAGCGATTCTTGTGCCTCAGCCTCCCCAGTAGCTGGGATTACAGGTGTGCGCCACTACGCCTGGCTACTTTTTGTATTTTTAGTAGAGATGGGGTTTCACTGTGTTGGCCAGGCTGGTCTCAAACTCCTGACCTTAGGTGATCCGCCCACCTCGGCCTCCCAAAGCGCTGGTATTACAGGCATGAGCCACAGCTTTCAGCCTGAATCTCTCTCTCTCTCTCTTTTTTTTTTTTTTTTTTTTTTTTTTTGCCTTACTTTAAACATGAGAAAGTAAAGGAACTGAACTCAAGCCTCCTTTGTGGTTACAGATTACACAGTGACTATGTTCTGGCCAGTGAGAGGTAGGCAGATGTTCTTGAGGAAGGTTTTATTTTCTAGAATAAAAAGGCAAGACACATAAGGAGAAGGTGTTTTACTCTTTGTTCTCTCTCCTTCTTCCTGCCTGGAATTAAAACTTGAGTCCTGGCAATGTAGCAGCCATTTTATGACAAAGACAATAAAAGGTACATGCTAAGGATGGTGAAGTAGAAAGAAAGAGCTTGGGTCGATGATGACATTGTTGAGCTGCTTAGAGCTTTGGACTGCTTACTCCACTTCCTTTTCCAATGTCCTGGACTTCCTATTACATGAGATAAACTCTGACCTGTTTAAGCCTTTCACAAACAGATACACTCTACATCTTAATATCTCACTGTCCCTTAGATAAAGAGTAGCCTTTTACAACCAGGTTCCTGCTTGTATTTCTAGGTTTAAATCTAGTCATTGTTACTCCTCCTTCCTACACAATAGTACATTCCAGGGAGTTCTAAACCTGTGCATACCTTTCATACCTCTAGGCCTTTGCTTTCACATCTCTATGTTCTCTCTGCCTGCAATCCCATCTCCTCATTTTTTTTTAATTTTTATTTTTTGAGACAGAGTCTTGCTCTGTCGCCAGGCTGGAGTGCAGTGGCATGATCTCAGCTCACCGAAACCTCCACCTCCCGGATTCAAGCGATTCCCCTGCCTCAGCCTCCCAAGTAGCTGGGATTACAGGCATGCGCCACCACGCCCAGCTAATTTTTCATATTTTAGTAGAGACGAGGTTTCACCATGTTGGCCAAGATGGTCTCAATCTCCTGACCTCGTGATCTGCCCACCTCGGCCTCCAAAAGTGCTGGGATTACATACGTGAGCCACTGTACCCGGCCTCCTCATTGTTTTTAAAAGCCCACTGTTCTCCAAACCCCTACAACTGGAATGTCCTCAGACTCTTTTAAAAGGACAATTTTATTGTTCTCAAAAATACGTTTACTTTCCACATTCAAATAACACAGAAAAATGCAAAAAAAAAAAAAAAAAAAAAAAAAAAAAAAAGAAAGAAAGAAAATCAGCCGGGCGTGGTAGCTCATGCCTGTAATCCCAGCACTTTGGGAGGCCGAGGAGGGCGGATCACCTGAGGTCAGGAGTTCGAGACCAGCCTGAACCAACATGGAGAAACCCTGTCTCTACTAAAAATACAAAATTAGCCAGGCGGGGTGGCACATGCCTGTAATCCCAGCTACTAGGGAGGGTGAGGCAGGAGAATCGCTTGAACCTGGGAGGCGGAGGTTGCAGTGAGCCAAGACTGTGCCATTGCACTCCAGCCTGGGAAACAAGACTGAAACTCCGTCTCCAAAAAAAAAAAAAAAAAAATCACCTGAAATTCTACCATCTCGAAATAAATACATAAATATTAAGTTACAGAATATCATTTTAGACATGTCCCTCTCTTTCTCTCAGAACAATGAATAACTATAAATCGTTTTACATGGGAATATTATACAAGCTAATTTTAAGTATAATCGATTAAATTAAGGTATACTTGAATTTAACAGAATTAGAAGAGATTGAATTAAAACAATTGCGTAGGCTGGGCATGGTGGCTCATGCGTGTAATCCCAGCACTGTGGAAGGCCGAGGAGGGTGGATTATTTGAGGTCAGGAGTTTGAGACCAGCCCAGCCAACAGGGTGAAACCCTCTGTCCACTAAAAATAGAAAAACTAGCCAGACGTGGTGGCGTGTGCCTGTAATCCCAGCTGCTCAGGAGGCTGAAGCAGGAGAATCGCTTGAACCCGAGAGGCGGACGTTGCAGTGAGCCGAGATCGCACCACTGCACTCCAGCCTGTGCAATGGCATGAGACTCTGTCACACACACTCAGACACACACATACACACACACACAAATTAAAAAATGAAACAACTGCTTAACTTTAGTTGTAATTTCTTCACTAAAAGAGTTATCTGTTCCTAAAAGACCTTCTAAAGTTAAAAAAAAATTATTAAAGGCTTTACGATATTGAAGTTACTTTAGTTCTTTTGTCCTATATATTTTAAGAAATATTATTGTTCATCTACTCCTAAAGATAAGGAAATTAGTATGCATATGTTTTTCCTGCCCTAGATTTTTCTAATTACATTATTTTTACATTGCAAATGTTTATAACATTTATATCTGTCCTTTAAGCATTTCGATAATTTTACCTCAGTTGTTTATTTAAATGGATAAAGTGTGAAAGTGATGTTTTAATGTCAGGGCAAAAATGTGTGGAAAAGATGGATTATTGAAAAATATTTGGGAGTAAGTAGATAGCTTAAGTGGGGGGGAAAAAAGGTAGATTTTTACCTTACACCTTGTAACAAATTTTTGCACAACTCTCCCCACCTCCTCTCCACAAAACATCAGCGTAAAGAATGTCAAAAGAGAAATAGGAAAAAAAAAATCCAAGATCTACTATAAATTAAAAAGGAAATACAAATAGCTTTTCAACATATGAGAGAGACGATCAACATCTCCCATAATGAGAAATACCAAATAAAACTATAGTGAGAAAAGTTTTCACTGATCTGACAAAGTTCAAAAAGTATCAGTCTTCATACTTTCACAGTGGGACTATAACTTAGTACAAATGCTTTGAAGGACAAATGGGCGATATCTATGTAAATTTAAAATCCACATTGATGAGCAATTCCACTTCTAGGAATTTATTTATTTATTTTTATTTTTATTTATTTTTTTGAGATGGAGTCTTGCTCTATTGCCTAGGCTGGGGTGCAGTGGCACGATCTTGGCTCACTGCAACCTCCGCCTCCTGGGTTCAAATGATTCTCCTGCCTTGGCTTCCCGAGTAGCTGGGATTACCGATGCATGCAACCATGCCTAGCTAACTTTTGTATTTTTAGTAGAGACAGGGTTTCACCATGTTGGCCAGGTTGGTCTTGAACTCCTGACCTCGTGATCTGCCCATCTTGGCCCCCCAAAGTGTGCTGGGATTACAGGCATGAGCCACCATGCCCGGCTGGAATTTATTCTTAAGATGTTCTTACACAGGTACAAAATGCCATATACATGAGGATATTAATTGCAGTACAGTTTGTAATATCAAAAGATTGGAAACATCCTAAATGGGTTGGTTAAACAAATTATGGTCCATCTGAGAATATTATGGAGCCATTAAAAAGAATGAGGTATCTTTGCATGTAGTAATACAAAACAATATCCTAAGCATACTGTAAAGTAAAAACAAAAATCAGGGTGGAACGGTTTTAATGGTTTGCTGTCATTTGTGCAAAAAATAAAAACAATATTTACTTTTATATGCATAAAATATCTCTAGAAGAAGAGGTACAAAATAGGTGCAGTGGTTGCTAGTGAGGGGGCCTGAAATGGGAGGGAGATTTCTTTTTCATGTTCTACCTTCTCTTGTTATTTTTTGAGACAGAGTCTCGCTGTTGCCCAGGCTGGAGTGCAGGGGCACGATCTTGGCTCACTGCAACCTCCCAGGTTCAAGCGATTCTCCTGCCTCAGCCACCCGATTAGCTGGGACTACAGGTGTGAACCACCATGCCTGGCTAATACTTGTATTTTTAGTAGAAATGGGGTTTCTGCATGTTGGCCAGGCTGGTCTTGAACTTCTGGCCTCAGGTGATCTGCCCACTTCAGCCTCCTAAAGTGCTGGGATTATAGGTGTGAGCCATTGCACCCGGCTCTTCTTCTTCTTCCTTTTTATTTTGAGACAGGGTTTCATTCCCATCACCCAGGTTGAAGTGCAATGGCAGGATCTTAGCTCACGGCAACCTCTGCCTCCCAGGCTCAAGTCATTCTCCTGCTGAGCCTTCCAAGTAGCTGGGACTACAGGCGCATGCCACTGCACCTGGCTAATTTTTGCAGAGACGGGGTTTCGTCATGTCCAGGCTGGTCTTGAATGCCTAGGTTCAAGTGATCTGCCTGCCTCAGCCTCCCAAAGTGCTGGGATTACAGGTGTGAGGCACTGTGCCCAGCTCCATGTTCTACCTTCTACTATATTTTTCCTTTTGGAAATTTGTATGACCTATTCAAAATGAAGAACATACAGCTTCTTTAGCCATGCAAAATAAATAAATACATATTTGGGAAGGGGCCTCTTTAAATTCAATATTTACCGCCAGCCCTTCTACCAGTTTCTCCAGTCCCTCATTCATTCTTCCTCCCTGCCTTCCTCCCTCTTTTTCTTCTTTTTGCTTCATCTCTATATTGGCTAGATTCTGTTATTGATCAATTTTTAAAAGGAAAGCACTGGAAGGTTGCATTGCCTAAATGTGTGGGGTTTGAAGATGTCAGCTGCCTTTATAATTTAAGAACACCTTGGCTGGCTCACAATTCTTGGCTTTTATTTTATTTCCCTTAGAACTCTGCAAACATTTTTCTATTGTTTTCTGGCTTTGACTGTTCCTGAAGAGGTAGGTCTGGAGCCAGCTGGTTTATCCACCCCAAAATAAACTTTTTCAGTCTGTTTGTATGAATCTTTCTTTATTCTTGGAGTTCAGGGACTTCACCAGGACATGATTTATTGATCAACGAAGATCAGTTTCATGGTCCCCACTCTTCAGGGATCCGCTTAAATGTCACCTGCTTGAATGGCCTTCTCTTTACCTAAAACAGCAGCACCTGTCAATCTTGATGCTTGTCTAATTTATTTTTCTGCACAGCACTTACCATCAACTGGCACTATAACATATATTTATTTCTTTTCTTTTTTCTTTTTATTTTTTTTGAGACCTAGTGCCGCTCTGTTGCCCAGGCTGGAGTGCAGTGACACGATCTTGGCTCACTGTAACCTCTGTCTTCCAGTTTCAAGCGATTCTCCTGCCTCAGCCTCCTGAGTAGCTGGGATTATAGGCACCTGCCACCACGCCCAGCTAAGTTTTGTATTTTTAGTAGAGATGCGTTTCACCATGTTGGCCAGGCTGGTCTCGAATTGGTGACCTCGTGATCCTCCCACCTCGGCCTCCCAAAGCGCTGGGATTATGGGCGTGAGCCACCATGCCCAGCCTACTTATTTCTTACTCCTTCTTGTAAGTTTCTTTTTTTTTTTTTTTGAGACGGGGTCTTGCTCTGTCGCCCAGGCTGCAGTGCAGTGGCACAATCTCGGCTCACTGCAAGCTCTGCCTCCTGGGTTCACGCCATTCTCCTGCCTCAGCCTCCCAAATAGCTGGGACTACAGGCGCCTGCCAACACGCCCGGCTAATTTTTTGTATTTTTAGTAGAGACGGGGTTTCACCGTGTTAGTCAGGATGGTCTTGATCTCCTGACCTCGTGATCCGCCCGCCTCAGCCTCCCAAAGTGCTGAGATTACAGGCATGAGCCACCGTGCCTGGCCCTTTCTTGTAAGTTTCATAAGGGCAGGCACTATGTTTTTATTGTGTACTACTGTATTCTCTGTGCTTAGAATAGTACTTGACACCCAGCAGACAATCAGTAAATATTTGATGAATAGTTGGCTCATTTGATTTGATGGAATCAAATCAAAGAAAGATCAAAACATTTATTTCCAGAAAAGTTTTCTTCAAGGATATCTTTAAATATCTTCTGCTCCATGTGTTTTGTTTTCTTTTTCAGGAATAATAGGTTGGCATATATTAGATCTCCCGTGTCTTCCAAATGTATCGTTTTCTTTATACTCATCTTTATAACTTTTATTTTTTGCACTTAATTCTATTTTATTTCCTTAAGCCTATTCACCATTGAAAACATCCTAAATGGGTTGGTTTACTACACGTTTGTTGCTTATAATATGATTTTTTAAATTGTTATGTTTTTCTCTTCCATTTTTTTCTTTACCTCTACCCATTTGCTTTTTATATCCTTTTGTTGTCTGTAATCCTTAACTTTAACATAGCCCAAATTTATTCACTTTTGTCTTTTTTTTTTTTTTTTTTTTTTTTTTTTTAAAGTTTATTCACTTTTGTCGCCCGGCTAGTTTTTTTTTTTTTTTTTTTTTTTTTTTTGAGACGGAGTCTGGCTCTGTCGCCCAGGCTAGAGTGCAGTGGCCGGATCTCAGCTCACTGCAAGCTCCGCCCCCCGGGTTTACGCCATTCTCCTGCCTCAGCCTCCCGAGTAGCTGGGACTACAGGCGCCCGCCGCCTCGCCCGGCTAGTTTTTTGTATTTTTTAGTAGAGACGGGGTTTCACCGTGTTCGCCAGGATGGTCTCGATCTCCTGACCTCGTGATCCGCCCGTCTCGGCCTCCCAAAGTGCTGGGATTACAGGCTTGAGCCACCGCGCCCGGCGTCTTTTTTTTTTTTTAAAAGAGATGGTATTTTCACTCTCTTGCCCAGGTTGGAGTGCAGTGGCACAATCACAACTCATTATAACCTCAAAATCCTCCTGGGCTCACGTGATCCTCCTGCCGTAGCCTCCTGAGATGCTGGGGTTATAGGCATGAGTCACCAAACCCAGCTCCACATTTTTTTCCCTTTTATGGTAGTAATTTTTATGTCTTGGTTTTTTGTTTGTTTGTTTTTAAGATCTTTGTGTACTTCAAGGTAATAAAGATATTATTGTGTGTTTCTGGTGTTTCGTTCTGGTTGCTATTTTCCCCTAAAGAAACATGGAAATGTTGCTACATAGTTCATGTTTAAAACATGTAAGGGCTCCACAACAAAGGAGAACAAGATCAAGCCCTTTGTCCTGTTGCTTCTCTTACCACACTCCTATGGCCTACTGCTCACAAGAAGAAAAAACTTACTTGTCACCTAGCCAAGGTGTTCTTCAATTATAAAGGCAGACATTTTAAAGCTTTACAAATTGAGACAATACAACTCTTCTGAGTTTTTCTTAAAAACGAACAAACAAAACTGCTACACAATAAAAGTCAGCCATTCTAGAGATGGAAGAAACAGAAAGGGTTGAAAAACATACATGCAAAAAAAGGATTAAAGAAATCTGGACTATTGTGTGCCAAATAAAACATTCCTATTGTAAAAGATTTCCACATACTACACTGATATTGATGCAACACACTGCCTATGTATAAAGTCCACAGTAAAATATTACATGAAAAGAGATGCTTGGTGACAGTTAAATCAAATAAATGTGGTTAACGTGATACCCTTATCACTAACATGTCATAATACTATGTAAATGTCTACTCTATATAGTTATCATATACCTTCACTGCCTGAGGATTTGGCAACAAGCTAACTGAAAATCCCAGAGTTGGTGTTTGAACCACCGGCCAGCTCTGTCCTGAGACCACGGGATTAATATTTATGCAGACGTTAGGCCCAGGAACATCGCAATGATGACTAGAGCAAGGAGGAGAAATATTATTTGTTATAAGGTAAAATAGGAACAAGGAGGGAGGGGAAAAAATGGAAAAGACAGGGGAAAAACTATCCACAGGGAATACATAGCACATACGTTGCAATAATCTTGCTATTTCTATGCCTAGCTACTTATCTCTGGATAAATGACAAGGCAGCACGTTCTAAACCACTTTGTCATGATGGGCTGCCACAGCAATGATTTATTATATTCCACTATAACATGACTTTAAATCCCCCTCCTCAAATATAAATTTGAAAAATTACCCTTAATAGTTCCGCTGATGTTGGCCTTTCCTGAGGTATTTTCTGCAAGCAGTAATCAACAAATCTCCTAAAGGAGTCTGTCCTGTGTGTGCAAATACACAAAAGAAAATAAACTCAGGGTCTGTAGAGCACACTGATTACTTAAAACAATTTCATTCAAGAGAAAATTTTGCATTTAAGGAGATTTTAAAAAATAAATGCTTTAGAATATCAGGAGAACTGGAGCATTTTCAAGTTATGATATCTAAAATTAATTCTTTTGGATAATGAGTAAGGACAAGTTTCAAGTCAGTCAACATACAAATACATCTTAGTATACAAGGAAGGTCAAATCATAATATATATCAGAAAACAAAAATACTACATTTATATAAAATAGTTTTATGTACATTTTTCTCTCCAAAGACAACAATTCTTATAGTCTCAACTCTATATTCTTAATTACCAATTGCTAATTCCTCTATCACCCACAATCTATAACAAAGTAGTAAAATTTGAAGCATGAGTGATGCAGCACCTAGGAGTAGGCTTCCTGAATAAAAACACTTCCAATCTTAATAGTTCCATTTTATCCACTCTTCTTTAATATTGCCCCTTTTAAAATAACTCTTGTGGCCCAAATAGTTATAAAAATATCATACTTTTCAGCAAGGCACAATGTATCTGAACAGATAATGCATGTTCTGTCTCAACACATTTAAGTGTACATGTAGTTTAAAAAAACAAAAGACAACTGGAGAAATAATGACATCATAGAGGACCCCTTATCTCTGCTGAGAAGTGATATCAGCTGAGATGATCAATACAAGACCATCACGGCCTGGGACAGTAGACTTGTTAGGAGGGTAGCAGGGCATGTTCCCTGCAGGATTTCGGTTACTAGACACACTAAGAACACAGTGCAAGCCATGATGAAGGCAAAAATAAGTAAATCTATGCGAGTGTTCATGTGTAGACAGTTGATGCTTGTGAGGCATCAGTGTCACCTATAACAACACACAGTGAAGGAAAGAAATGCTTTCTAGGTCAGATATTTAAAATGTAAGGTAATAAAAATGCCAAATACATATGGTGATTTTCTTAGAGATTTAAAATGATAGCAGAGTCTTACCATTCATTAGACTGTAACGTTGGGGAGTCATTCTGAGCAATGTGATATAAGGCACTCATTGCATTCATGTTGAAAAGGGGGGGCTTCCGTTCCGCTGGAAGAGGAAAGAAACACGATAAAGTAGTTCTTGAAGGAAATCCGGCAGACAGAGAAATAAGAAATGATAAGCAAAGCTTTGCTGCTAAATCAATAGCTCATTACTGTCATCATGCCACATAATCCACTTATTTTAATCTCTAAGGTTGGCCCAAGATAGCCATTCAGAAGCTGCTGGACATGAAATGTACATTGGCAAAGCTCCTAACAGAACCCATTTCAAAAGAGTGAAAGAAAAGTTTCTTTTTTTTTTTTCACATATCTTGAAAAAATTGGCTTTTGCATATTTTCCCACAATAGGTGTGAAGATTTTTGTATGTGCGTTTTAGCTCAAAAATATGTATTCTCTCCTTGAAGTCTGGGTATTTGGTAAAAAAGAAAAAGAAAAAATTCATATTCACTTAAAAAATTCAGAAAGTAAAGAAACATTGAATAAGGAAAAAAGATTACTATAAAATGCAACTTTTTTTTTTTTTTTTTTTTTTTTTTGAGACGGAGTCTGGCTCTGTCGCCCAGGCTGGAGTGCAGTGGCTAGATCTCAGCTCACTGCAAGCTCTGCCTCCCGGGTTTATGCCACTCTCCTGCCTCAGCTTCCCAAGTAGCTGGGACTACAGGCGCCCGCCACCGCGCCCGGCTAATTTTTTGTATTTTTAGTAGAGGTGGGGTTTCACCGTGTTAGCCAGGATGGTCTCGATCTCCTGACTTCGTGATCCGCCCGTCTCGGCCTCCCAAAGTGCTGGGATTATAGGCTTGAGCCACCGCGCCTGGCCTTTTTTTTTTTTTTTTTTTTTTTTTTGAGATGGAGTCTCGTTCTGTTGCCCAGGCTGGAGTGCAGTGGCCAGATCTCAGCTCACTGCAAGCTCCGCCTCCCGGGTTTATGCCATTCTCCTGCCTCAGCCTCCCGAGTAGTTGGGACTACAGGTGCCTGCCACCTCGCCCAGCTAGTTTTTATTATTTTTTTAGTAGAGACGGGGTTTCACCATGTTAGCCAGGATGGTCTCGATCTCCTGACCTCGTGATCTGCCCGTCTCGGCCTCCCAAAGTGCTGGGATTACAGGCTTGAGCCACCGCGCACGGCCTAATTTTTGTATTTTTAGTAGAGACAGGGTTTCACCATATTGGTCAGGCTGGTCTCGAATTCCTGACCTCGTGATCCACCTGCCTTGGCCCCCCAAAGTCCTGGGATTACAGGCGTAAGCCACTGTGCCCAGCCCCAAAATGAAACATCTTAAACATCACAAACAGAGTGGCTGGGCGAGGCAGGCAGATCACGAGGTCAGGAGATTGAGACTATCCTGGCTAACACAGTGAAACCCCATCTCTACAAAAAATAAACAAATAAAAATAAAAAAAAATTAGCTGGACGTGGTGGCAGGTGCCTGTAGTCCCAGCTACTCGGGAGGCTGAGGCAGGAGAATGAAGTGAACCCGGGAGGTGGAGCTTGCAGTGAGCCAAGATCACACCACTGCGTTCCAGCCTGGGCGACAGAGCGAGACTCCGTCTCAGAAAATAAATAAATAAATAAATAAAATTACTAACAGAGCAGGGGAGATAAGCCAATTCTATTCAGTAAATACTGTTTGACTTCTCATTCAGGCCAAATAATTGCTAAGGGTGACGGTAGAGAGAGAAATGGAAAGCAGGAAGAAGAGTATAAATTATAAATAAAGTCTGGTCCATCCCACTCTAAAGAGAAATTCAGTGAGTCAGGCATTTATTTTTTAATTATTTCCTTTTTGAGATGAGGACTTGCTCTGTTGCCCAGGCTGGAGTGTAGTGGCACAATCATGGCTCACTATAGGATTGACCTTCCAGGCTCATGAGATCCTCAACCTCTTGAGTAGCTGAGACTACATGTGTGTGCCACCACGCTGGGCTAATTTAAACAATTTTTTTTTTTTTTTTTTTTGGTATAGCAGTTGGGCGCATTGAATCACACCTGTAATCCCAATACTTTGGGAGGCCGAGGCGGGCAGACCACCTGAGGCCAGGAGTTCGAGACCAGCCTGGGCAATATAGTGAAACTTGTCTCTACTAAAAATACAAAATTAACCAGGCATGTTGGCACAAGCCTGTAATCCCAGCTACTTGGGAGGTTGATGCAGGAGAATCGCTTAAACCCAGGAGGTGGAGGTTGCAGTGGGCTGAGATCGCACCCCTGCACTCCAGCCTGGGCAACAGAGTGAGACCCCGTCTTAAACCAGACTGGTATTGAACTCCTGGGCTCAAGCTATCCTCCTGCCTCAGCCTTCCACAGTGCTGGGATTACAGGCATGATGCACTGCATCTGGCCAGGTATTTCTTGGTAGAGGATTTACTCCTCCCCAGCCCACCATGATCTCTTTATTGGAACTCCTCCAACTCTCCCTTGGCATACTGGTCATTTGGCATGTGTTCACCTATTACATCTACATCATCATACAAATCTTTTCTCTCAAAAGAAATCATATGCTCTAAGAGCACAAGATCTTATAACCTGAATATTCTTTTTCTTTTACTTATTCCCCCAGAATTTGTAATAAAATGCGATTCACACATTAGGGATTCCATTTGTGGATCAAAGGAAAGAAACAAGTCTCTAGTTCTAAGTACAGTCAATTTTATGCTATTTATTAGTTGTTATGGAATAAAAGATAAACCACTACCAGGCCGGGCGCAGAGGCTCACACCTGTAATCCCAGCACTTTGGGAGGCCAAAGCAGATGGATCACGAGGTCAGGAGATTGAGACCATCCTGGCTAACATAGTGAAACCCTGTCTTTACTAAAAAAATACACACACACACACACACACACACACAAATTAGCCGGGCATGGTGGCGGGCCCCTGTAGTCCCAGCTACTTGGGAGGCTGAGGCAAGAGAATGGCATGAACCTGGGAGGTGGAAGTTGCAGCAAGCTGAGATCGTGCCACTGCACTCTAGTCTGGGCAACAGAGAGAGACTCCATTTCAAGAAACAGAAGAAGAAAGAAGAAGAAAGAAGAAGAAGAAGAAAGAAGAAGAAGGAGAAGAAGAAGAAGAAGGAGAAGAGGAGGAGGAAAGAAGAAAGAAGAATCACTATCTCTTACTACTGTGCTTACCCTAATGGATTTTTTATATAGTCCCACTTTCTAATTCATAATCTGATCTCTAGTTTCATCAGAGCACCTTAGTTTTTAGGTAAAGGCTCTTCTATTAACCACTTCTAAAATGACAAATTGGGCTTATTCTATGCAGTTCAAAAAACAGAACAAGGCTAAGAAGTGAAGTTACAGAAAAGACATTTTCACTCACAGAAGGAAAAATTTGTGCACAGCCAGAGTAGTTAAAAAACAAAACAAGAAACCAGAATGGACAAGGTTGAAAAGTAGTAAACTTTGAGTCATTTGTAGCACTTAAGCAGATGACAACTATACCTATTCATTTGTTATATTTTGGAGGGGCATCTTATAGTCTTGACTAAGTGATTTCTGCACCTCTGAAATATAGTAGTCTAGGCCGGGCAAGGTGGTTTATGCCTATAATCCCAGAACTTTGGAGACCAAGCGGGCAGATCACCTGAGGTCAGGAGTTCGAGACCAGCCTGGCCCACAGGGTGAAACCTTGTCTCTACTAAAAATACAAAAGCCAGGAGTGGTGGCGTGCACCTGTAATCCCAGCTACTTGGGAGGCTGAGGCAGGAGAATTGCTTGAACCCGGAAGGCGGAGGTTGCAGTGAGCTGAGATCACGCCACTGCACTCCAGCCTGGGTGATGGAGTGAGGCTCTGTTTCAAAAATAAATTTAAAAAATTGAAATATAGTAGTCTCTCTCTCTCTCTCTCTCTCTCTATATATATATATATATCTAGACAGTTAACTTAATGTGTATATATATGTATTTTATGTGTATATATATATTTTGTGTGTGTGTGTGTGTGTGTGTGTGTGTATTTGAGACAGAGTCTCACTCTGTCATCAGGCTGGAGTGCAGCCTGCCTCAGCCTCCTGAATAGCTGGGACTACAGGTGCATGCCACCATGCCCGGCTAATTTTTTGTATTTTTAGTAGAGATGGGGTTTCACCATATTAGCCAGGATGGTCTCGATCTCCTGACCTCGTGATCTGCCCGCCTCAGCCTCCCAAGTATTTTTTATTGACCTCTCAATAGGATACTTTATACTTATCAAACAGATACTGGTATTACAGTGATATGAACTGTTAACAAGTGGAAATTTGAAAGTTGCTGTGTGGACAAATGGATTTCTATCTGTTTCAAATGCAAAAGATAAAAAAAAATCTGGTTTGGGTTTATTTTTCAGGGGGCAGATTTTAGAAAGTTTGTAGAGCTTGGATTTCTCGCAACTTCAAGTACAGTCATCCCTCGGTATCTGTGGGGGACTGGTTCCCATTCCCCCCTGCATATGCCAAAATCCATGGATCTCAACTTTCTTACATAAAATGGCATAGTATTTGCATGTAACCTGCATACATACTTCTGTCTGTATACTTTAAATCATCTCTAGATTACTTATGATATCTAGTATAACGTAAATTCTATGTAAATAGTTATACCACATTGTTTAGAAAACAATGAGAAGAAAAAGTCTATGCATGTTCAGACTTGTACAGACATTTTCTTGTCATTCTTTCCTAAACAACTTCCTATATAGACTCAACCCTCCTTTTTTTTTTTTCCTGTATATTTCTGATCTGTGGCTGATTGAATTTATGCATGTGGAACCCATAGATTGGGAGGACCAACCGTATTTAAAACCACGTGGCAGCCTGGCCAACATGGTGAAACCCCGTCTCTACTAAAAATACAAAATTAGCCAGACATGGTGGCTTGTGCCTGTAGTCCCAGCTACTTGGGAGGCTGAGGCAGGAGAATCACTTGAACCTGGGAGATGAAGGTTGCAGTGAGCCAAGATCACGCCACTGCACTCCAGCCTGGGTGGCAGAGTGAGACCTTGTCTCATAAATAAATAAAACCACGTGGAACTAGGAACTCATCATGTAACCATTAATGGCTTCCCATCATTTTAGGACAAAGTCCGAATCCTTAAACATTTGTGACAAGAAAACGTTTAGTCTCTTGGACTTCGTTATCATAGGTCTGGCTACCTCCAGAGCCCGATTCTGAGAAGTACCCAATTTTTCCCTCTCTCATGCTTTACATGTGCTTCACTCAAAGAACCAAGCTTGGTGTTTTTCACAAACGCTGTTTTCTTGATCTGGACACCCCTTTCCCTTTTGCTCCCTAAACTTTATCTGGGTAAATCTTTTTGTGTATTGTGTGTATGCGTCAGGGTCTTGCTCTGTTGCCCAGGCTAGAGTGCAGTGGCACGATCAGCTCACTAACCTCAAACTCCTGGGATCAAGAGATTCTCCTCCCTTAGCCTCCCAAAGTGCTGGTATTACAGGCTAATTCTCGACAATCCTTTCAGGTTTCATCTCAAATATAATTTCATTTCTACATGAATTTAATAAGTATGTATTCAGGGTTTATTATAGGTTTATAATCACTTCCTCAGGGAAGCCTTCCCTGACCTCTCAGACTAGGTCTCCTATTAGATTTTGTCATTGCAAATTATATTTTTTCCTTTCTTCCACATATCACAGCCCTAATTATTTGTGTAATTTTTTTGAGACAGACTCTTACTCTGTCACTCAGGCTGGAGGGAGTGCATCTCTCGGCTCACTGCAGCCTTGACCTCCTGGGCTCACGTGATGCTCCCACTTCTGCCTCCTGAGTAGCTGGGATTATAGGCATGTGCCGTCAAGTCCAGCTAATTTTTTTGCCTTATTTTTGTAGAGATGGGGTTTTGCCATGTTGCCTAGGCTGGTCTCAAACTCCTGGGCTGAAGCGATCTGCCCACCCCAACCTCCCAAAGTGCTGGGATTATAGGCTTGAGCCACCATGCCTGGCCTATTTGCACAATTATTTTCTTCCTTCCTTCCTTTCTTCCTACCTCCATCCCTCCCCCTCCTTCCCTCCTTCCTTTCCTCCTTCTCTCTCTCTCATTCAAGCCATCCTTCTACCTCATCCTCCCTAGTAGCTGAGACTACAGGCACACGTCACCAAGCTTGGTGAATTTTTTTAAGGTTTTTGTAGACATGAGGTCTCATTATATTGCCCAAGCTTGTCTCAAACTCCCGGGCTCAGGTGATCCTCCCACCTCCTAAAGTGCTGGGATTAGAGGCATGAGCCATTGTGCTTAGCCTAATTCTTTATTTAATGTGTGTCTTCTTTGCTAAACTTCATGAGGGTAGGAGCAACGTCTATTATGTTCATCTCTGCATTCTCAGTGCTGAGAACAGTATCTGGTACACAGCAGGTAGCCCCAAATACTTTTAAATAAATAAATGAAGGTGAGGCAAATTAAAGCACACAATAAACTCTGTCAACAAAGAATCTTTATTCAGCAAGTAATTACAAAAATGACTGAGAAGACACTGAGTCTCGGGGCTCATGAAAGATACTATGTGATGGCTTCATTCACTATTAGAAGGACTGGAACCCACCCACTTACTGGCAAAAGGTTAAAAAAAAAAACAAAACTCAGCTTCTCAGAACATTGAGTTGCATAGGAGAAACAGTGAAACAGCAGGGAAAGGAGACTGAAGCAAGAGAAAACCAAATTTGAAAAGAAAAGGATGAAAGAACAAAAACAAAAACAAAAAAAACCACAACTCAGTTCAATAAAAGGCAGCACCTTGGATTTGAAGCAGGAATGAGAGGGCCTATAAGTAGCAAGCATTCTGCCCAGGAACAAGCAGAAAAGATGGCTGACCATGTGATGGTAGAAGAAATAATTCTAATAGAGAAGAACATGACTAAAGGTACTCTAACCATAGAACAGCTCCATAGTCTGGGGAGCATTCTCTGAGTATTAGCTTCAAGTGATCGCATCTATATTCAAGTCTTTGCTAGATGTAACAAATAAATCCTCTGAGCAGTGGTGACAAGGCTCACTGCTGAGCCAGAATACTACAGAGTTAAGGGCTGGCAAACTATGGTCCATGGGCCAAATTCAGCTATCAGCCTGCTTTTGTAAGTTTACTGGAACACAGCCATGTCTGTTCACTAATGTTTGTCTATGACTGCTTTCATGCTCCAACGACAAAGTTGAGTAGTTATGATAGACATTGAATAGCCTCCAAAGCCTAAAATGCTTATTATATGTTCCCTCACAGAAAGTTTTTCAATACTTATTGTAGAATATAGTTTTCTTTTTCTTTTTTTTTTTTTTTGAGACAGAGTCTCGCTCTGTCGCCAAGACTGGAGTGAAGAGGCGTGATCTGGGCTCACTGCAACCTCTGACTCCCAGGTTCAAGAGATTCTGCTGCCTCAGCCTCCTGAGTAGCAGGGATTACAGGTGCCTGCCACCATGCCTGACTAATTTTTGCATTTTTAGTAGAGAAGGGGTTTCTCCATGTTGGCCAGGCGGCTGGTCTCAAACTCCTCACCTCAGGTGAACCGCCTGCCTCAGCCTCCCAAAGTGCTGGCATTACAGGGGAGAGCCACTGTGCCTGGCCAAATACAGTAGTTTGAATAGAGCTTCTTCTACACACACAGCAGAATAGGTATTGGGAGTGCTTCTGAAGTCACCTTGTGATATGAAATACATACATATATATATATATATATATATATATTTATTTATTTATTTATTTATTTTTGAGACGGAGTCTGGCTTTCTCACCCGGGCTGGAGTGCAGTGGTGCGATCTCAGCTCACTGCAAGCTCCGCCTCCTGGGTTCACGCCATTCTCCTGCCTCAGCCTCCCAAGTAGCTGGGACTACAGGCACAAGCCACCACGCCCGGCTAATTTTTTTGTATTTTTAATAGAGACTGGGTTTCACCATGTTAGCCAGGATGGTCTTGATCTCCTGACCTCATGATCTGCCCGCCTCTGCCTCCTAAAGTGCTGGGATTACAGGTGTGAGCCAACGCGCCCAGTGGAATACATACATTTTAAATGAAAGGAAAAAGGTAGAAGCATAAAAATGCTAAGCTAGCTACATTAAAAGAAAAAAACAGTAGTTTCCCTTTAACTGAGAGACAATGATCAAGTTTTTGTGTATGATCAATCTGTTACGTAAGATCAAGGTTCAGGAAGGTCAGTTCAATCAAGTTTCTGGATACCGCTCTGCTTGGTAAAGATTAAACTAAATTAGAGTGCCTACATGTATGTTTATTGCAGCCCAATTTACAATCGGAAAGATATGGAATGAACCTAAGTGTCCACTGACCAATGAGTAAATAAAGAAAATGTGGTGGCCAGGCGTGGTGGCTCACGCCTATAATCCCAGCACTTTGAGAGGCCAAGACGGGAGGATCATGAGGTCAAGAGATCGAGATCATCCTTGCCAACAGGGTGAAACCCCGTCTCTACTAAAAATAAAAAAATTAGCTGGGTGTGGTGGCACGTGCCTGTAGTCCCAGCTACTCGGGAGGCTGAGGCAGGAGAATTGCTTGAACCCGGGAGGCGGCGGTTGCAGTGAGCTGAGATCACGCCACTGTACTCCAGCCTGGTGACAGAGCGAGACTCCCTCTCGGCGGGGGTGGGGTGGGGGGGGGAACAAACAGAACGAACTAAAGGAAGGAAGGAAGGAAGGAAGGAAGGAAGGAAGGAAGGAAGGAAGGAAGGAAGGAAGGAAGGAAGGAAGGAAGGAAGGAAGGAAGGAAGGAAATGTGGTATATATGCACCATGGAGTACTACTCAGACAGAAAAAGTAATGAAAAATGCCTTTCGCAGTAACTTGAATGGAGCTGGAGGCAATTATTCTAAGAGAAGTAACTCAGGATTGGAAAACCAAACATAATTTATGTTCTCACTTATAAGTGGGTGCTAAGCTATGAATACGCAAAGGCATACAGAGTAATAGACTTTGGAGACTCAGAAGAGGAAGGGTAGGAGCGGGTGTGGGATAAAAGACTACATTTTGGGTACAATGTACAATACTCAGGTGACAAGTACACTAAAATCTCAGAATTCACCACTATATAATTCATCCATGTAACCAAAAAACACCTGTACTACAAAAGCTATTGAAATAAAAAAATTTAAAAAACAAAATAAAATAAATCAGAGTGTCTATTGGGCTTAATTTTACTAAGGAAAATCAAAGAGTACGCCTATCTTTAGACAAACACTACCTGAAAAAGCATAAGGGTTCTTTTCTTTTTCTTTCTTTTTTTTTGAGACAGAGTCTTGCTCTGTCGCCCAGGCTGAAGTGCAGTGGCATCTCGGCTCACTGCAAGCTCTGCCTCCCGGGTTCACGCCATTCTCCTGCCTCAGCCTCCTGAGTAGCTGGGACTACAGGTGCCTGCCACCACACCCGGCTAGTTTTTTGTATTTTTAGTAGAGACGGGGTTTCACCGTGTTAGCCAGGATGGTCTCGATCTCCTGACCTCGTGATTTGCCCACCTCGGCCTCCTAAAGTGCTGAGATTACAGGCGTAAGCCACTATGGCCTTTTTTTTTTCTTCTTTGAGACAGAGTCTCGCTTTGTCTCCCAGGCTGGAGTGCAGTGGTACAATCTTGGCTCACTGCAACCTCCGTCTCCTGGGTTCAAGCAATTCCCATGCCTCAGCCCCCCAAGTAGCTGGGACTACAGGTGTGTGCCACCACACCTAATTTTTGCATTTTTAATAGAGACAGGGTTTTGCCATGTTGGCCAGTCTGCTCTAGAACTCCTGACCTCAAGCGATCTGCCCACTTTGGCCTCCTGTAGTCCTGGAATTACAGGCATGAGCTGCTGCGCCCAGCCCATAAGGTTTCTTATGAACAAATATGGTTGACAACCATAATAACTAATGATAACAAAATAATCGCTACCATTTACCGAATTCCTACTGTATGCCAGGCACTCACTGCCTTAGGCATGTCATATATGTTATTCATAGTTCTCAAAATAGTAGCTTGGCAAGATAGGTATGATTTTTCCAATTTCCCAATGGAAGAAACTGAGGTTCAGCTAGGCTAAATAACGAAACCAAATCACATAGTGTTTACACTGAAATTTCGACACAATCCTATCAGACTCCAAGGCCTGTGTTCTTTTTACTAGGCCATGGTACCTCTTCAATAACTCTGTACATTTAAGGTAGATAGCACTAGTATTTCAAAATGAAAAAGCTTTAGAAGACTAAATATAACCCCTTCTCCCCAACAGCGATCGCAATATTCATTTATTAACAGATAAACTATAAGGGGCTAATGTATAAGAAGAAAATTCCAGGCAGAGAACCGATAACATTTATATTTGTGTTTTGTTTTTTCCTGGAGAACTTATTTCTGGACACAATTCATTCCCTGACAGTGCCGACAGACTATTTGCCACTTTCTACCATGACCTTTGCTGGTGAATTAAATGCCTGTACTTTAAACAGAAGAGAACCAAGATTAACTTCTCCTGAATATAATCCTGAAAAATAAACTATCTGGTGACTGGACAACTTCAGCCTCCAAGAGTTTTAACTACAGGAGATCAATTTACCCAAAGATAATCTCTCTCTCTTTCTTTTCTTTTCTTTTCTTTTCTTTTCTTTTCTTTTCTTTTCTTTTCTTTTCTTTCTTTTCTTTCTTTCTTTCTTTCTTTCTTTTTCTTTCTTTCTTTCTTTCTTTTTTCTTTTCTTTCTTTCTTTCTTTCTTTCTTTCTTTTTTTTTTCTTTTTTTTCTTTCTTTTTTTTTCTCTTTCTTTTTCTTTCTTTCTCTCTCTCTCTCTCTCTTTTCTTTCTCTTTCTCTCTCTTTCTTTCTTTCTTTTTTTTTTTTTTTTATTATACTTTAAGTTCTAGGGTACATGTGCACAATGTGCAAGTTTGCTACATATGTATACATGTGCCATATTGGTATGCTGCACCCATTAACTCGTCATTTACATTACGTATATCTCCTAATGTTATCCCTCCCTGCTTCCTGCACCCCACGACAGGCCCTGATGTGTGGTGTTCCCACCCTGTGTCCAATTGTTCTCATTGTTCAATTCCCACCTATGAGTGAGAACATGTGGTGTTTGGTTTTCTGTCCTTGAGACAGGTTGCTCAGAATGATGGTTTCCAGCTTCATCCATGTCCCTACAAAGGACATGAACTCATCCTTTTTTATGGCTGCATAGTATTCCATGGTGTATATGTGCAACACTTTCTTAATCCAGTCTATCATTGGTGGACATTTGGGTTGGTTCCAAGTCTTTGCTATTGTGAATAGTACCACAATAAACATACATGTGCATGTGTCTTCATAGCAGCATGATTTATAATCCTTTACCCAAAGATAATTTCTTAAACAGGATTAACCACTTAGGAGCTGTAGAGTTTGATCTTTAGGAAAGAGGGACAGTGCCAGTAACATTATCATCATCCTGCTTTTTGATGCCATCCCAGCAATTCAACTTCTAGATTAGGGTGTTTTTAAAAAAATATATACTATTGTAGAAGAGATAGACACCATAACAAAAGGGGATAATGGGCTACTATGTAAGAGATAGATACCAGAACAAAAGGGGACAGGACTATCCACAACTTTCCATGTAATTTCGATATTAAAAGTACAGCTTGGGCCGGGCGAGGTGGCTCATGCCTGTAATCCCATCACTTTGGGAGGCTGAGGTGGGTGGATCACCTAAGGTCAGAAGGTTGAGACCAGCCTGGGCAACATGGTGAAATTCTGTCTCTACTAAAAATATAAAAATTAGCTGGGCGTGGTGGTGGGTGCCTGTAATCCCAGCTACTTGGGAGGCTGAGGCAGGAGAATCACTTGAGTCTGGGAGGTGGAGGTTGCAGTGAGCTTAGATGGCACCATTGCACTCTAGCCTGGGTGACAAGTGGGAGACTCCGTCTCAGAAAAAAAAAAAAAAGTACAACTTAAAAGTATACTATTTGTATTAACGTTTAGAATTTCATTATGCCCCAAATATAAAGAAAATAGCAAAATCATTGCTTACGAAATATCTCAAACAGTTTAACCTTCATCTTGCATGTTAAAAAAAAAAAACCCTTCTTTTACATGTCCATTAGCAAAATTAATGCTAGGGAGATGAAAACGTATGGTAAAGCTGTCAAAGAGGTATTTGTATGACTTATAACATTATAGATATAATAATTTTTAAGAAATTGCAGATAAATTAAATGTTCTTGGTAATAATTTTATTTTGTGAATATTTACTAAGCATCTACTATCACATTTCTTTGAGTTCGAGGTGTCACTGACTGTAAGGTGTACTACTATTTAATATTCACCACTATTTCATAATATGTATAACAGAAAAAAATGCTGCCAACTATAAGAAGCTGTTGCCTATAAAATACCTCCTACTTTAAAAAAAGTATTTCCTTGTTTTTGACAAAGTTGTATATATTTAAGGTGCACAATGTGATGTTTTGATGTTCATATACATTGATTAATCACAATTTATCTGTCCATCGCCTCATATAGTTACTATTTTTTTTTGTTGTAAGAACATTTAACATCATTTACTCTCTCAGCAATTTCAACTTTCAATGCATTTTACCATGTTGCCTCCTAGTGTTAAAGAGATGTTAAAATGGGCTGGGCACGATGGCTCATGCCTATAATCCCACCATTTTGGGAGGCCGAGGTGGGTGGATCATTTGAGATCAGGAGTTCAAGACCAGCCTGGCCAATAAGGTGAAACTCCGTCTCTACTAAAAATACAAAAATTAGGCCAGGCATGGTGGCTCACGCCTGTAATCCCAGCACTTTGGGAGGCTGAGGCAGACGGATCACGAGGTCAGGAGATCGCGACCATCCTCACTAACATGGTGAAACCCCATCTCTACTAAAAATACAAAAAATTAGCTGGGAATGGTGGCAGTTGCCTGTAGTCCCAGCTACTCGGGAGGCTAAGGCAGGAGAATGGCATGAACCCAGGAGACAGAGCTTGCAGTGAGCTGAGATCACGCCACTGCATTCCAGCCTGGGTGACAGAGCGAGACTCCATCTCAAAAAAAAAAAAAAAAAGAAAAATTAGCTGGGTGTGGTGGCAGGCACCTGTAGTACCAGCTATTTGGGAGGCTGAGGCAGAAGAATTGCTTGAACCCAGGAACCAGAGGTTGCAGTGAGCCAAGATCATGCCACTGCACTCCAGCCTGGTGACAGAGCAAGACTCCATCTAAAAAAAAAAAGAAAAAAAAAAATTTACAGACTTGAGATAATTTGACCTAAGTCGGACAACTACAAAATGGCAAAATAAGAACTGAAGTTTATCTGACTGCAGAGTCTATGCTCTTTAGCACAATTTGATAATATCACTTTGATCAATTTGCAGAAATAGCTGTCATAGAGGATTAGACAATTTGGGAGAAGGCTACTTTGTCCTTTAATTCAGTAAATCATTTCATAAAATGCAATCAAATTTAGGCTGATATAGAGAACATGTAGTTATACATATTTCAATTCATTTTTATAAGAAGGTAAAATCAGAAAGCACATATAAGGGGCTGTCTTAAGAGAGGAAGTACTAAGGTATCTCTTGGGGTCTGTACCTGTGTCCAATGTCAATTGCTGTTGACATTTTAGTCATTTACACCTATATGGTACAAAACCTGATGTGATGATGATCTTCAATCATCATAAAAGGGTATATGTAGCTTGTTCCATTGAAGAAGATTGGAAAGGGAAGAATCCATGTCAAATTTCAGAAAGATTTTGGTAAGAAAAATCTAGTTAAAACCATGGGTAGGCACTAACTGTAAAGTTCAATGCAGGCGGCACATTCTTTTAAAGGGTCATAACTGAGGTGTTGCTACGATGGTCTCAGTGTTGTAAGTAAAATTTTGGTTTATTTTTATAAAATATTACTTATTTTATATTTTACTTATAACACTGAGACCATCATAGGAACTCCTCAGTTATGACCCTTTAGAGGTACTGTGACCTCTAAAAGTAGCATGATTTTATATGGCCTAAAATATAAATTACAAAAACCAAAAATGATCCTATATATGAATAGAAGTAGCTGTTACTGAGCACTTGCTCTATGCCAGGCACTATGTTAAATACTTTACCTAAGTTATCTTATTGAAGCCTGTAAATATCTAGGATATATTCATTGTTATTTTTACTTAGATGAGAAACTGAGGATTAGGGAAGTTAACAAAATGATCTGAATCACACAGCCAGAATCAACATGCTACACAGCTCCAGGAGGGGTCATTTGCATCCTAGACTATGTGAATGCCTGATGGCATTATGTTACAGCCACACATGGTGGTCCTGCCAGCTAAGTGCTGGTAAAGCCAAGATTCACATCCAGGGTGTCTAATTCTAAAACTTACTCCATACTGCTAACTCTATGCTATGCACAGAGTAGTTTTGCTCCCCCAAAGGAATATCTATTTATTTCTAATTCTTGAAAAGTTCAATGATTCAATATTTAAAATATGTAAAATTTTGCAGAATATTGTAACAGACACCTATCACTTAGATTTACTATAATCTTGTCATATTTGTTTCGGGGCCTTTTTCTTCTAAAAAAATAAGAAAGTAGATATAGCTCTATTTGCCTTCCTTTCTCCAGAGAGTTTACTGTTCTTGAATTATATCTTTACAACTGTATTCTTATGTTTTATTAGTATATATACCTTTTTTTTTTTTTTTTTTTTGAGATGGAGTTTTGCTCTTGTCGCCCAGCTGGAGTGCAATGGTACGGTCTCGGCTCACTGCAACCTCTACCTTCTGGGTTCAAGCAATTCTCCTATCTCAGCTTCCCAAGGAGCTGGGATTATAGGCATGCACCACCATGCCCAGTTAATTTTTGTAGTTTTAGTAGAGATGGGGTTTTGCTATGTTGGTCAGGCTGGTCTCAAACTCCTGACCTCCAGTGATCCATCTGCCTTGGCCTCCCAAAGTGCTGGGATTACAAGCGTGAGCCACTGTGCCTGGCCAGGATATATATAGTTCTAACAGTATATATAAGAACTTATAAAATTTTCATAACTGGCATCATACCGTACCTTTACTTTTGCAATTTTATTTGTTCACTAAATATTCAATGTTATGGTTTTGAGATTTATCCATGATGATACATGTAGATCCAGTTCATTCTTAACTATGATACAGTATTCCATAATTTATTTATACATTCTCTTTTGGATAAGAATTTAGGCTAGTTCTACCTTTTCTGGCTACTATAAAAACATTTGCACCCTTGTATGCACTTTCCAGTGTGTATGCATATGGAGTTCTTGCTTCCTTAGCAGTTTCTCCAAATTTAGTATTTGAAGACTTGAAACTCTTGCCAATCTCATCAATGTGAAATTGTTTCAAATTGCATTTCTCTAATTACTAATGAGGCTTAGTGTCTTCTGATGTTTGTTGTCCATTTAGGTTTCCTCTTCAATGAATCACTTAATCATATTCCTTTTTATTTTTATTTGAGATAGGGTCTTACTCCCATCACCCAGGCTACAGTGCAGTGGTGTGATCATGGCTCACCGCAGGCTTGACTTCCTGGGTTCAGGTGATTCTCCTACCTTAGCTTCACTTAGTGATATTCCTTACCCATTTCTCTACTGGTTTTTTGGCTTTTTTTTTTTTTTCCTTTTTTTTTTTGAGACAGAGTTTCGCTCTTGTCACTCAGGCTGGAGTGCAGTGGCGCGATCTAGGCTCACTGCAACCTCCGCCTCCCAGGTTCAAGTGATTCTCCTGCCTCAGCCTCTCTAGTAGCTGGGATTATAGGTGTGCACCACTACACACAGCTAATTTTGTATTTTTAGTAGAGACAGGATTTCACCATGTTGGCCACGCTGGTCTCAAACTCTTGACCTCAGGTGATCTGCCCACCTTGGCCTCCCAAAGTGCTGAAATTATAAGCATAAGCCAGCGCATCTGGCCAGCTTTTTCTTTTTCAGAAAGAAATTGTAGGAGTTCTTTGTAAATTTTGGACCAACACTTTGTTGGTTAAATGTATTTCAACTACCTTCTCCTAGTCCATGGTTTATCTTTTAATGTTTGTGCTTTATATGGTTTTATATTTTAAAGTAGGAAAAGTTATCATATTTATCATTATGTTTTAAAAAACACTGATTAGAAAAGTTCTTCATTATACTTGTAAAGGTATTTTAGAGTAATAATAATAACACTAGGCCGGGAGTGGTGGCTCACGCCTGTAATTCCAGCACTTTGGGAGGCTGAGGTGGGTGAATCACGAGGTCAGGAGATCAAGACCACCCTGGCTAACACGATGAAACCCCATCTCTACTAAAAATACCGAAAATTAGCCGGGCGTGGTGGCATGCACCTGTAGTCCCAGCTACTAGGGAGGCTGAGGCAGGAGAATCACTTGAACCTGGAAGGCAGAGGTTGCCGTGAGCCAAGATCACGCCACTGCACTCTAGCACTCTAGCCTGGGAGACAGAGTGAGACTCTGCCTCAAAAAAAAAAAAATAATAATAATAATAATAACAACACTATATGCCAGGCCATGTTCTAAGCATATTATAGATATTAATTAATCTTCATAACAACCCCACAAAGTGGGTACTATCATTATTTCTATTTTACAGATGAGGTAACTAAGGCATTGGGGGGCTTCTTCTAAATGTTTTAAAGTTTTACTTTTGGGCATTTAACCAATCTAAAATTTATTTTTGTGTATGACATAGCTAGGAATCCAGTTTTAGTTTTATCATATAATTAACAAATTTCTCAGTATTATTTATCAAATGAGCCATCCTTTCCCCGTTGATCTGTAATGGCTTTTCTGTCTTATACCAAAATCTGACTCATACTAGAGTTTCCCAGTCTGTTCTATTGGATACTAGTCTTTCCCCGCACCAATACCATATGGATTTAATTATTATGGTATGGGTTTTGGGGCAGTGATTCTTCTGTCCAAATTCTATTTCTTCAAAGTTGTTTTAGCTAATTTTGGTCCTATGACTTCTGGGATTACCTTGTGAAGTTCTTTTTTATTATCTATCTATCTATCTATCTATCTATCTATCTATCTATCTATCTATCTGAGACTGAGTCTCGCTCTGTTGCCCAGGCTGGAGGGCAGTGGCGCGATCTCAGCTCACCGCAAGCTCCGCGTCTCGGGTTCACGCCATGCCATTCTCCTGCCTCAGCCTGCCGAGTAGCTGGGACTACAGTCGCCCGCCACCATGCCCGGCTAATTCGTTTTGTATTTTCAGTAGAGACAGGGTTTCACCGTGTTAGCCAGGATGGTCTCCATCTTCTGACCTCGTGATCTGCCCTCCTCAGCCTCCCAAAGTGCTGGGATTACAGGTGTGAACACCGCGCCCAGCCTACCTTGATAAGTTTTACATAGTATTGCTGGCATTTCGTTATAAGCCCTTTTTAAAACATGCAAATATTTCTGCTGAGTGGCCCCCAAAATCAATATGAATAACTTTGATCAATTTCCTTTGGAGTGAAATAAAGAGTAGCACCATATTATAACCTAAAAAAGAAATTAATCACCTCAATATCCATCAATACAAGACGAGTTAAATAAACTACGGTATATCCATGTAATGGAATAATATGATGCTATTAAAATGATGAAAAACATGTCTAAGTTAGTCATATAAAACAGATCTCCAAGATATTATTAAGTGAAAAACCAAAGTACAGAACCACATATATACGTTATCTTGGGTGTGAAAAGGAATATAGGAAGTGTATGTTCATGTTTGCTTGTATATTGACTAAGAAGATCTGGAAGGATGCACAAGTTAATAAAGTGGTTCCCTGCGTGTGTTGGCAGGGGTGGGGTAGGAACTGTGTAGACAGGGCAGGGGTGGAAGAATACCTTTCACTGTATGTCTTTTTATGTTTTTTGATTCACAAACCTTGTGATTCTGCTACCTAATTGAAAAAAATAAGTAAATATTCAAATTTTCCTCCAGGAATTCTGTTTGTTTGTTTGTTTTTGTAAATTAATACTTCTTTAAAGTAAAAAAAATCCAGACAAATTGTGCATTTTTATCATATGTCGTTTTTGTTGGAAGGGGTCAATGAAACATTGGCAATGTAATATAAAGTATCCCAAGTTGGCCTAACATTTTAGGAAGAGAGAAAACCGTAGTCTGTGAATCAAACTAGAACTCAGAAATTCTTATAGGATCAGTTTGGAAACCTGAATAGAATTACATGAAATTAATATCTTAAAAAATTAGATGAATAATTTATTTAGGCCAGGCACAATGGCTCATGACTGTAATCCCAGCACTTTGGGAGGCCGAGGCAGGTGGATCATCTGAAGTCAGGAGTTCGAGACCAGCCTGGCCAACATGGCAAAACCCCATCTCTACTAAAAATACAAAATTAGCCAGGTGTGGTGGTGCATGTCTGTAATCCCAGCTACTTGGGAGGCTAAGGCAGAAGAATTGCTTCAACCCAGGAGACAGAGCCAAGATTGTGCCACTGCAATCCAGCCTGGGTGACACAGCAAGACTGTGTCTCAAAAAAAAAAGAAAAAAAAAAATTTTTTAAAAACTGATTTTTAAAAAAGTTTTAACATTTTTGATTTAAAATTTACAAAAATATGTAGATAAAGGCAGTATTATGCTGTAGCTAGCTCATACTGTCTTTGGAAGGCCCATTGTGCACATCTTTCCCCAGTTTCACATTTAGTGGATAGCATTGGCTATAGTAACAGTATCTACACCATGGAAATTTGCAAAGCTACAAATCAAGGCCTTTTCCCCTCTCCACAAGAGATTCATTTGTTAAATTTACCAGTATACCACTGGATAGAAGTAAGTTTAAGATATATTAAAGTTCAAAATATACAACCAAAGGAGAGATTCTGTGGCACTTTAGACAATTTTAGATAACTGCAACAATATTTGGGGAATAACTTCATGGCTGAGGTTTATCTTCTAACACAAGGTTTTCTTCACAGTTGTGCTCTACATGGGTCAAATACAGTTTTAGAGTCAGATCCCTGATAAGCTTTCTATTACTTTTTCAGATTTCTCTAATACAAGTTGGAGTATAAATTCAGGTAATGGAAACTCCCATAAAGGTAGGACATATATTATCACTCATAGTATGGAGAATGGGTATTTTTCATATATTACTGTGTACTATTTTGTATTTCATTTGTTAACTGCCATATCTGCTTCAACTCCTTCAATTAAATTAATAACATGAGGTTGGGCGTGGTGTCTCAAATCTGTAATCCCAGTGCTTTGGGAGGTCGAGGTAGGCAGATCATTTGAGGTCAGGAGTTTGAGACCAGTCTAGCCAACACAGCAAAACCCTGTCTCTACTAAAAAAATACAAAAATTGGCCAGGCTTGGTGGCAGGCGCCTATAATCCCTATAATCCTGCACTCAGGAGGCTAAAGCAGGAGAATTGCTTGAACTTGGGAGGTAGAGGTTGCAATGAGCCGAGATTGCGCCACTGCACTCCAGTCTGGGTAACAGAGCAAGACTCTGTCTCAAAAAAAAAAGAAAAAAGAATAACATGAAAATGTAGCAGAGAGAAAGCAATTTTCAGTGTTATAGAGTATAAAAAATATAATAAATTCATTGCCTAGCACACATATACCAGTAACTCATTAAGTAATAGCCAGATGAATAACTCCTAATTATAATGATTCTTAAAAATACAATGAAAATTAATCTGCAAAATAGAATTTTTAAAAATACAATGAAAACAAATAACTCTTTACTCACCCAATTCAATACAAGTGATGCCAAGTGACCAAATATCAACTTTCCCATCATACTGTCCTTCATCCATAGCTAAGATCACCTCTGGAGCCATCCTACCAAACGTAAGGTACAAAACTCAAGTTGTAGATTAAAAATAAAATTTCTCCAGTAAAGTGATTCGATGAAACAGCTGTTCTTAAGGGTATTCTGAAATTGTATCTGCTAGAGAGATTATTTCCTTACACAAATAATTTTGAAAACCATTATTCAAAATATAATCTGCTTGGTGATTTACATGACACAATACATTATTTTCAATAAAGACTGGCTCCACCCCTTACTATCAGTTTGATCTCAGGCAAGTTACTTAACCTATCTGTACATCAGTTTCCTCTTCTGTAAAATGGAGATAATTCTCATAGCAACTTTACAGATATTTGTAAAGTATGAATATACATCAAATACTTAAATAATTACTTTGCAAAATCTGATTATATTGCTTTATATAGTTCCATAAAGTATTTTTCAAATTGTTTAAAGTAATTAAATAAAGCAGGAAATTTTTTTTTTTTTTTTTGGAGACGGAGTCTGGCTCTGTCGCCCAGGCTGGAGTGCAGTGGTGCGATCTTAGCTCACTGCAAGCTCCGACTCCTGGGTTCAGGCCATTCTCCTGCCTCAGCCTCCGAAGTAGCTGGGACTATGAGTAGCTGGGACTACAGGTGCCTGCCACCATGCCTGGATAATTTTTTGTATTTTTAGTAGAGACAGGGTTTCACCATGTTAGCCAGGATGGTCTCAATCTCCTGACCTCGTGATCCACCCGCCTCGCCCTCCCAAAGTGCTGGGATTACAGGCGTGAGCCACCACGCCTGGCCTCTTTTTTGTTGTTGTTGTTGAGAGTCTCACTTTGTAGCCCAGGCTGGGGTGCAGTGGCGCCATCTTGGCTTACTGCAGCCTCTGCCTCCTAGGTTCAAGTGATTCTCATGCCTCAGCCTCCCGAGTAGCTGGGACTACAGGCATGTGCCACCATGCCTGGCCATATTCTTTTAAAATAATTAAACAACATGAAAAATACTTTATGGAGTCATATAAAGCAAATAATCAGCTGTTCCAAAGATACTAAAACCTACAAAAACCCCAGGTTGTAGTAATGGTTACTTTACTTGTTTGTCCATAATGCATCTTCATTAGGAGGGCAGGGGCCCTATCCATTTAATATGCTTTGAACAGAACTGTACTCTATTATGATGTGTAAGCAGTTGCTTGGTAAATGTTATTTGGTGATAAAAAAAAAATTCAAAGACTGGCTGATTATTTTTAGTAGGCAAGTAATTTTGCAGAGGTCTAAGTCATTCTGTAAGGCATAATGAAATTCCAACGTGTCTAGGAAAGGAAGGAAAAGAATCTGGAAAAGAATAGGGTGAAAAACTCTTGAGCCAGACTGACAAGCTAGGTAACCTATCAGAGAACTCAACAAAGACAAGAACTTGGATTTCTTTCATGAAAGGTACCATCTCTGCTTGTTGACTAGTCAGGGAAGGTGAAAGAAGCTGCCCTGTCCTTACCTGGAGGCTTTTGCCTCAAGAGAAAAGTTCAAAAGAAACTGCAAATGAAATAGAAAACCTGAACTTGGTCAGCGAATTGATAATCCTGCTCAGTTTACACACAGTGACACCAACCTTAATGACACAATTTAAAGTCACTGTAAATTTTATACTAAGCCAGAGTGTTTCTTTTTATGCCAGTGGGTTTTCTATCCTTCTCAAATGAAATCTCCTTTTGAGGCACATTGGTAAGACACTGTCACAAAATCGAGCCAAACCAGTACCATGAGTTCATGTATGCAGATTTTAAAACTGTGTCATACAGCCTAATTCTACATACCAGTAAGGTGTGCCCACGAAGGAGTTGGCAGGAGAAGCCATTGAGGCAGATCCAAAATCAGCTAGTTTTACCTGACCTGGCTCTGTTAGAAGAATATTTCCTGCTTTAATATCCCTATAGGAAAAAATAAAAGGGTTAGAAAATTACTTTTCAATTTTGATTATGGAATAGGTCAGAGCATGCAATTAATAAGACAAAAAGTTTATTAAAAAACAAAAAACAAAAAAACACCTTGCTCAGATGGCCGGGAGATTTAGTAATTACTGTATGTCATAAGGGGCCCAGATTCCTGGGGGTACTTGCAGGTAGGTCACAGTAATTACTGAACGGTAGAGCTTTCTTCAGAGGGAGGGAATACAATGAGAAAAAAGGCAGACATGGCGAACAAGGAAACCTATTCAGCTGCTATACTTATAAAAGCATATTCTTAAAGGCTAAATCCAGTTATCAATAGTATTCCCTGTGCTGAGAAAATTGGTGCCAATTGTAACTGCTTTTTCTGCTTTTCCAAATTATGTGACATTTTTGGAGCCTAAACAAACCTGCAGTGATTCCGTATTGACCACCTACTAATAAACCTCAACTACACACATACCTTTTCTTTCTTGCCTGTGACCCTTTCTCTCTGCCTTTAATTATAACTGCAACTCTAAGGCATTTGAGGTACATGTTATATAGAAGGTGATATTTTAAAAATAACTCTGTACAGTAAAAGGAAGACCCTGAAAGATCAAAACAAACAAGGATTAGGGGTTAGGAAATTGCATGTCTATTGTATTACTACAAAGAATTGCACGTGGTTACTACTAAAGCTAATAGAGGTATTATATAGTAAAAAGTTTGAAAACTCTAATTGAAAAAATTCATTTTTCAGTATGGTAATTGAGAATGAGAAGGTGTGGATGGATTCCTTATTCTTTTAAAAAAAGGCATGAGGTGTAGCGAGCACTAGAAACCATGAATTGGAAGTTGATGGTCAGTGAAAAGATAAAACAGAGAAGATGAGGAAAATTTATGTCAAGCTGAAAATGATAAGGTTCAAATGCTTCAAAATAACTTTTGTAAAAACTTCCCTTGAAAATTCAGTTTCCTTCCTCATGGTGACATTAGGCATTGGCAGACAGAACTAAAAAAAAATGCATTATTTATTTTTCTTCACAACAGAAACATGTATTTACTTATCTTTAATTAGGAGATTGAATTGCCTTTTAAATCAAAACAATAAAAATCTGAGACATAGTATTTACTTTTAATTTTAAAAAACATTCTTTATAAGTATATTGACTCTTCAACAAATTATTTTACATACTAAAGAAGATAAAGTATAATAGAGACTAAAACATTAAGTTAATGTCCAGATTAAGGTAATGGCACAAAAAATTGAATTGTAGCTTTAAATAAGAGCAGGCAAACTAATCACAAGCAAGTTGGCAGTAGTATTAACACCTTGGTACCAAAGACATATATTTACAAAAAGTTGTCAGATCCATAGACATTATGATAATTTTATTTAATCAGTATTTATTAACATGATTAGGTTCACTCTTTGTCCTTCATTCCCAGCAGGATTTCGGTCTGCCTATCTTTAGGAAGTTCTGCTTTTGTGGTACCAGTAAAGTGGTCATGGCTACACTGGGGTGATTAAAACAGAAGCAAAAGAGGAACCATAACCCAATAGTTTCACTTCTTCCTAGTAAATGCCAGTTGTTTTCTTTCATTTGTGAGGCATCTCAGATTCTTTATACCTACCTAATATTTCACTACTCCTCCCCTCATTCACTAATGTAACTGTACTAAAAGTTCATTACTGAGAGGAGGAAAGATTGGTAACATCTTTCTCTAGAAGTTAATGGAGGGAGGGAGGTTGCAGGGAGGAGAATGGTGTTGTGGTAGAGAAAATACAGGGCAGAGAAAAGCCCTAGAACAGGAGTTAAGAAACTTGAGTTTCAATCCTTAATATATTACTTAAATTCTGTGAAACTCTGGGCAAGTTAAGTCTTTCTGAGCCCTGGTCTCTTCATCTGCCAAAATACAGTGAGGATAATATCTTCCTAAGTATCCATATGAACTATACAGAAATATGAAATATTTTAAAGTTACAAAATAGCATATATTTATATAAGACTAGCTTGTTATTTGTAATAGGAAGGGACAATAACTCTGCTAAGAGATAAATATATGCAGGGAAGGTTAATTTTCTTTTCTTTTCTTCATGATACAGTATCTAAAGATTGCTGGGCCCCTTTTCAAATTTCCCTGCAACACTTAGCCTGGAGAACAGTTACCTACTGAACAAAGATGATATAATTGTGGATACGTAGGAGAGAATAAGAGATAGAAGCTAAATTCTGGCAACTTTATCCTTCATATCCAGAAGCAGCAATCTATTTGCTTCCCATAAATGCTTAGGCAACTTAAATTGGAGCATGCACTAATTTTCAAGGTTCCTGGAATAGACAGTCCTGTAACTGAAATGAAACATAACTGGTGTCTAATCTTACCTATGAATCAATGCATGAGAATGTAGGTAGGCTAGTCCATGCAAGGCTCCATGAGTAATGGCAGCGATCTCCACTTCCTGAAGTGGTTTTTTATGAACTGAGGAAGGGGGAAAAAAAAAAAGTCAGTAGATGATCAGTTTCATTCCTCATTTTATTATTTTATACAGCTATACCAGACTGAGTTACATACTTTCTCACATGACAATTTGGGAACACATTCACCTAAATATATAGGATACAGATTTTCTATAGAAGAGAATAAGTGATCAGACAACAGGAAACCCAAGTGCATCAACACAAATGACCCTTCAAAACAAAAATAAAACAAAGCCTGATATTCCTTAAATGATGTATTGTTAATTTACTTATCAGTTGCAAGCCAAGTCACACTGATTCCAATTAACCAGGCCCAAATTAACCAGTCCCTTCCAACATTTTAAATGTCTGGAGTGTTCTAGGTTATATTATTCTCCCCTGCCTCAAAGCCATCTTTAATTACCCCTTCAAACTATAGGTTTTCATTATTTGTGAAAGCAGCTAATAAGCAATTTCTATTCAGAGATCAACAGTGATTTAATTTTTTTTTTTTTTTTTTTTTTTTTTTTTTTGAGACAGGGGTCTCACTCTGTTACCCAGGCTGGAGTGCAGGGTTCCAATCAAAGCTCACTGCAGCCTTGAACTTCTGGGCTCAAGTGATCCTCCTGGCTCAGACTCCTAAGTAGCTGGTATTACAGGTGTTAGCCTCTGTGCCTAGCTCAAGATATTTTTTTTAAGTAAATTTTTAATACAGCCTCTGGTTATAGCAGCATCTGCAGAGAGGAACTGGGTCAGCAAAGATTTCTGAAAGGGTGTAATATCAATATAATGTGAGACTGTCTCTCTTTCACATATATCCATGAATATGATGTTTTTGGCTACACATACTGTATCACATTAGCCAAACATTTTGGTAGTACCTGCCCTGGATGGGCCATGAACTAAAACAGCAGAAAGACTGCTAACATCACTCAGACACTTTCAGTGGCATTGAAGAGATGAAGTGTGCATAGCTTATCCACACAACCCTAAAGCCCAAGCCATCGTTCAATTAGTCTGCCCAAACTACACTTTAGTGTGGTGGTAGATAATATTCTGATAAAAGTAAAACAGAAAGGAGAGTTTAATTCCTTCTTTCTTACCTTCTAATAAATCAGAGGCTGAGCCTAAGCAATATTCCATCACCAACTATAAGAGATTAAAATAATATTCAGAATAATGAAAGTTAATTTAAAAACCGCTGAAACCAACTAACCAACCAACCAAGGAACTAAGAATACTAGGTGAATAAATATTCTGATCTACCTCAACTTGGACTGAATTTTTGTCATCTGACACTAATTGATTTTTATAATTTTCTTTTTTTTTTTTTTTGAGACAGAGTCTTGCTCTGTGCCCCAGGCTGGAGTGCAGTGGCGCGATCTCGGCTCACTGCAAGCTCCGCCCCTCCCCCCCCCCCCCCTCCGTTTCACGCCATTCTCCTGCCTCAGCCTCCCGAGTAACTGGGACTACAGGCACTCGCCCGGCTAATTTTCTTGTATTTTTAGTAGAGACGGGGTTTCACCGTGTTAGCCAGGATGGTCTCGATCTCCTGACCTCGTGATCCGCCTGTCTCGGCCGCCCAAAGTGCTGGGATTACAGGCTTGAGCCACCGCGCCCTGCCAGATTTTTATAATTTTCATCATCTCACTTTTTATTATTTCTTGCTTGAAATTGGCCTAAAGATTATTGGGGGACTAGATATAGAAATATTTACTATAAATGGTGAAGCCAAGATTGCCAATTTATTTATTAACTCCTTCACTACTGTATTTCAAAAAGGATTCAGGTGACTATGTTGTACTATAAATTTGTAACTCAGAAAGTGGCAAACAAATACATGAGCCAGTAAAATCTATATTGGGGTTATACCAGTTACATAAAATAAACCAGTAAGTAGTAAATTCCTTTTTCTCACACTTTAAAAAGTTTTAAACAAGAAACAGATATAATTTTGAACTGAATCTGAAGATGTAGCCTGCTATGTATCATTACATTACCTTGAATCCCTGAGATATATCTGTTATTTAAATTTAGATCTTAAAATATTTCCAGAATAATACTATAATACTATTGATAGGCTGGGTGCAGCAGCTCACGCCTGTAATCCCAGCACTTTGGGAGGCTGAGGCAGGCGGATCACCTGAGGTCGGGAGTTCAAGACTAGCCTAGTCAACATGGTGAAATCCCATCTCTACTAAAAATACCAAAAATTAGCTTTGTGTGGTGGCTTGCACCTGTAGTCCCAGCTACTTGCGAGGCTAAGGCCGGAGAATCGCTGGAACTCAAGAGGTGGAGGTTACTGATAGTTGTTGGGTTTGCAATCTGTGGAGGCTTTCTAAAAGTAAAATGAGAAACCTCTTTCTTTACTCTTTTTTTTTGAGACGGAGTTCACTCCTGTTGCCCAGGTTGGAGTGCAATGGCACAATCTCAGCTCACCGCAACCTCTGCCTCCTGGGTTCAAGTACTTCTCCTGCCTCAGCCTCCTGAGTAGCTGGGACTACAGGCATGCACCACCATGCCTGGCTAATTTTGTATTTTTAGTAGAGACAGGGCTTCTCCATGTTGGTCAGGTTGGTCTCAAACTCCTGACCTCAGGTGGTCTGCCCACCTTGGCCTCCCAAAGTGTTGGGATTACAGACATGAGCCACCGCGCCTGGCCTCTTTCTTTACTCTTATCCTAGATTTTTAGGTGTCCAAGACTACTGATTTGTAGTCAAGGTCAAAACTATCATGGCTCAGCAACCAATCTCCACACACACATGCAAGCATTCACACTCCTACAAATTATTACTTGGTTATTTAAAAGAATAGTACATGCTTATTATGAAATATAAATTTCCTATAATAAACTAGACAAAACCAATATCAACATATTGGTTCCTTTCATTAAAAAAATTAATGTGAAAATATATTTATATATATTATGTACCTTGCATTACTGAGATAATTTAGAATATGAGAAGTCTAGAAGTTTAAAATTTAGAAACTATTATACTTTTATAGTTATATATTATAAATATCAATATATCAATATCAATACATAATATGAACATATTAATATTATAAATATAAGTGTACTATCTCTATATTATATGGAATGCAATTAAATTAGATATAACATATGTATAATACTATAATAGTTACATATTACATAAAATTATGTCTTATATGTTATAGTTTTACAGTTATATATTTATGTAGTATGTACTTTGCATTTCTGGCATAATTTAGAACAATGAAAGGTTTAGAAGTTTAAAATTTAGAAACCATACTATAGTCTTCTGCTTGACATTAAAAACAAACAGATTCAGAAACATTAAACTTATTTCTTATTAAGAAATGGAAGATTCCACATGAGTAAATGTTATAATGAACACTAGCCTTTATGTGCCCTACTTTTTCTTTAATCAATTTTGATGGAAGCATTTCTAAATTTTATCACATAATTTTCTAATTTTTAAAAGTAACTGAATATGCATATGTAACCTCCTTAAACCGAGTACATGAAATGTGAATATAGAACTTTAAAATTGAATAGAATGAATATGTTTCTAGCTGCATTAAATTTTTTTAATTACATGTTTAAAAACTCAGCATTTTTGTCACAAATATTTTTTCCCCTATTATTCTGTAACACAAAGGCACCTGAGCTGGTTGTTTGCTCCTGACACTAAACAGCTCTGGCTGCTCTGCCTTTAAATTATTAGGTCTGCTTTCTAGCTCCCCTGACTTTTTCCGTATGGTCAAATTATTCTTGTGACTGCTTGTATGCATGTATCTAACAGCTCAGTTCCTTACAGCTGTTTCTGATTGGTCTATCAGATCAGTTGTAGACAGAAACCAGGTAGCCAAGCTTATTAGCAGTCTATATAATCTAAGAATAAATGAGTGGCTGGGTGCAGTGGCTCAGGCCTGTAATCCCAACAGTTTGGGAGGTCAAGGTGGGTGGATCACCTGAGGTCGGGAGTTTGAGACCAGCCTGACCAACATGGAGAAACCCCGTCTCTACTAAAAATACAAAATTAGCCAGGCATGGTACTCAGGCGGCTGAGAAAGGAGAATCACTGGAACCCAGGAGGTGGAGGTGGAGGTTGCGGTCGGCCGAGATTGCGCCATTGCACTCCAGCCCGGGCAACAAGAGCAAAACTCTTGTCTCAAAAAAAAAAACCAAAAAAAAAAAAAAAAACAGAGAAAACAAGCTTCAAGTAACAGTGTGGAGGATTTTCTGAAGACTTGAAATACATGAGATTTTAGCACTTGGATTTTGTAACATTTATTCTGCCTGCTTGAAATCCCTTTCTTGACTCCTTCAAGACAGCTGAGATTGCCAGAGAGCTGATTTCTAGATAATGACATACTTCTGTGATTAATTTCTTATTTTCAGAATGGAAGCAATAGCTCTACATAAGAGTTGCTTGAACAGAAATGTGTATGTTTGTATACTGTTTGATAGTCTATTTAGGAACAAAAATTCCATTCCATAATTAGAGATCACATACAGGAAAGGAGTTGGTACATGGTAAACAATAAATGTTAGTTAAATTGGAGTTTAAGTAGGAATGTACAATTTGATAAAGTAGAAAACATAACATTTTCATGTCCTAAACGTGCCTAATGTGCCAACCTAAAGCCAGAAATACAATCATATAAAAATGTACTAAGGGCCGAGCACAATGGCTCATGCCTGTAATCCCAGCATTTTGGGAGGCTGAGGCAGGTGGATCACCTGAGGTTAGGAGTTCAAGACAAGCCTGGCCAACATGGTGAAACCCTGTCTGTACTAAAAATACAAAAAATTAGCTGGGTGTGGTGGCGTGTGCCTGTAGTGCCAGCTACTTGGGAGGCTGAGGTTCAAGAATCACTTGAACTCGGGAGGCAGAGGTTGTAGTCAGCTGAGATCGCACCACTGTACTCTTGCCTGGGCAACAAGAGTAAAACTCTGTCTCAAAAAAAAAAAAAAAAAAAAAAAAAAGAAAAAGAAAAAAATATATATGTGTGTGTATGCATGCATATATATATATATACACACACACACATATATATATCACACTAAGATGACAGAGTGTAACAAAAGTCTTTTATTTTAATCATATGGTGGCCCCTGTTTGGTAAAAATCACATAGCAATTAAAACATCAAGGACAATTCCAAATATGGGGGAACTGGAGTGGAGGATGAGAAATGACAAAGATAAAAATTCTAGGATGAGAATATAAGGCTGGGCCTTTTACTTTTACAAACATATAATTATAAAATGATGTCGACTTTTCACCATCTCTTTTCGAGTGTTTATAAAATGGAATTTCCATATGCTAGATATCATTTAATCTTATGGAATGTATACCATATGACACACCAAGGTATTAACAAATGTTAAATACTGATAACAAAAGTTAAATGGAACAGAAATGAAATTAATAGTTCTATTATCAAATAGATAATAGAAAAAAAGAAAAAAAAGGTAACAGTAAAAGAAAGATAACAGAGGTCCTTCGACTTACCCAAGCAGTGTGCTCTTTCAAGTAACAGCCTTTGTACTCAATAGTATTAGGATGCTTCAATTGTCGTAAAAATTTAACTTCCTTAAGAATATCTTGCCATTTCTATTGAAGTCAGAAAGGAAACATTTTAATTTAATTTTTGATAGGAAAACAGTATTTCCTATCAAGCATACATATATATTATTTATATTATTATAAATGGACATAAAGTAAATGTTTAATAAATGAAGAAGCTATTTAAACATGCTATGTATATCTCGTTTTTTTTTTTTTTTAATTGAGACAGTGTCTTGCTCTGTTGCCCAGGCTGGAGTGCAGTGGCGTGATTTCGGCTCATTGCAACCTCCGCTGCCCAGTTCAAGGTTCAAGTGATTCTCGTGCCTCCCAAGTAGCTGGGACTACAGGCGTGCACCACCAGACCGAAGTAATTTTTTTGTATTTTTAGTAGAGATGAAGTTTCTCCGTGTTGGCCAGGTTGGTCTCGAACTACTGACCTCAGGTGATCTGCCTGCCTCAGCCTCCCAAAGTGCTGGGATCACAGGTTTGAGACACTGTGCCTGGCCTAAACATGCTATTTCTTTAGTTTGAATACATGTAAACACAAATCTATCACCAAAAACATTACAAAAAAGCCATTACACATACCTATGTTCTGGTCTACAAAATAGTTGTTTTTTTCTCTTTTCAGGCACCCAGGCTAGAGTACAGTGTTGCAATCATGGCTCACTGAAGCCTTCATGTCCCAGGCTCAAGTAATCCTCCCAACTTCAGCCTCCTGAATGGCTGGACTATAGTCACATACCACCACACCCAGCTAGTTTTTTTGATGTTTTGTAGAGGTGGGGTCTCACCATATTGCTCAGGCTTGTCTTGAGCTCCTGGGCTCAAGTGATCCTCCAGCCTTGGCTTCCCAAAGTGCTGGGATTACAGGCCTGAGCCACCTCAACCAGCCTGCAAAATAGTTAATTGAGCTAGAACATTAGCCTTTTTAAAAATAATTATGAATGTTCACACATTTGTATGAAAAACTCCAGAATCTTTTATTATATGCTCCACAGAAGGAAAAAAAATTGTTCTAAAAAAGGTTTAAAGAATTTTGTTAATTTCATAATAACTTGCTTATTTCAGTTTAGGTGTACAACTGTCTCTATCTTACCTCATGGGTCTGCTTCCCACTATAGGACATCTTCTTAATTGCCACCACTTCATTGGTATGAGCATTTGTAGCCTGTGTTAAGAGGGTAGAAGACAAAGAAAAAGAATTAGTGATGTTTCAGCCAATTTAACTTAAATATTTGACTAGAGACTATTTATTTATATATTTATTTATTGACAGTCTCACTCTGTCCCTCAGGCTGGAGTGCAGCTCACTGCAACCTACACCTCTTGGGTTCAAGCGATTCTCCTGTTTTAGCCTCCCAAGTAGCTGGGATTACAGGCAGGCACCACCATGCCAAGCTAATGTTTTTTGTATTTTTAGTAGAAAGGGGGTTTCACCATGTTGACCAGGCTGGTCTTGAACTCCTGGCCTCAAATGATCCACCCGCCTCGGCCTCCCAAAGTGCTGGGATTGATTATAGGTGTGAGCCACTGCACCTGGCAGCTAGAGACTTTTTTGTTTTATTTTATTTTTGGAGACGGGAGTCTAACTGTGTCGCTCATGCTTGAGTGTACTGGCACGATCTCGGCTCACTGCAGCCTCCGCCTCCTAGGTTCAAGCTATTTTCCTGCTTCAGCCTCTCAAATAGCTGGGATTACAGGCACCCACCACCACGCCTGGCTAACTTTTGTATTTTTAGTAGAGACAGGGTTTCACCATGTTGGCTAGGCTGGTCTCAAACTCCTGACCTCACGTGATCCACCTGCCTCAGCCTCCCAAACTGCTTGGATTACAGACGTGAGCCACCGTAACTGGCCTGATATTATTATTTAAAATAATATCTCCGTACTGCAGTATCACAGTTCAAAGATGCTTCAATTTTTGATAGGCTAAATAGACATTTCCACTCCCATTTTAATGTATAGTTTTTCTGTATCCTTTTCTGGATACATGCAAAGATTGTAATATAAAAAATGATTAGGGTTTAATATATCAAACCAAACAAAAAATGTCATATTCCCAAATTATCCATACTGGCTTCACCTTGTAGACTGTCCATCAATGGAGAACCAGTTAAATAAATAAATGTGATATGACCACATAATGAAATAACCACTTAAGGAATGAGGTAATCTATGTGCAATGTAATATGAAAGGATGTCAAAAATGTTTTTGTCATAAACAAGCTATAAAGTAGAATCCAATTTTTGCAAAATAGTAATAATGTGAGTATATGTGTAGAAAAAAATCATAAAAGAATTTATACCAGAATATATATCAATGATAATCCCTGGAGCAGTGCTATCTGATAGAACTTTCTATGGTGATGGGACAGTTCTGTTTCTAGATTGTCCAACAGAGTAACATGTGAAATGTGGCTAGTATGACTGAGAAAATAAATTTAAAATTTTATTTAATTTTAATTAACTTAAATTTGAATAGTTAATGTGCCTACTTGCTATTGTATTGAACAGTATAGCAGAAAGTAAGATTAATCCTAAGGGGGACTCTCGTTTTCAGGATTACTTACATTTTATAATAAGACTGTATTACATATAAACATCTCTACATTTATGTATGTATATATGTGTATTTTTTATCTATAGAGGTTGCCTTGTCTCACGTCTACTTGTCTTCTCCATACTCCAAATATAACTGTTCATTGAAAGTACACATGAAAACCATTAATAATTCAATAGTCTTTTCCTCTCAACTTACTCAAGATATACATACATATGTATACACACACACACATACACACACACACATTTTTTTTTTTTTTTTAAAGACAGGATCTTGCTCTGTCATCCAGGCTGGAGTGCAGTGGTACAATCTCAGCTCACTGCAACTTCTGCCTCCCAGTCTCAAGCGATCCTCCCACCACAGCCTCTTGAGTAGCTGGGATTACCCACCTGGTGGGTGAGGGTGAGGTACCCACCACCACGCCAGGCTAATTTTTATATATGTAGTAGAGACAGGGTTTCACCATATTGGCCAGGCTGGTCTCAAACTCCTGGCCTCAAGTAATCTGTCCGCCTCAGCCTCCCAAAGTACTGGAATTATAGGTGTGAGCTGCTGCTCCCAGCCTCAACTTACTTAAAATATTTAAAACTATTAGTTTTCTTAAAATTTTCATAAAAATAAATACAAGACATTAAAAGACTACCTCTGCATCAGTGCCATAACCCTAATGTACGTAAGCTATTTTGCTTCTGTGATATTATCATCATTGTGGACCAATAAACCTATTGCAGTGGTTCTAAAGTAAAAGATTGGAATTCATTCACTGATAAAGTCAGGTTAACAATTTTAGAGAAAAATTCATAATCATTTTCTTAAATACAACTAATTTAAAATGAACCTCCTCAGATATAACAATGGTTTATGATTTTTAAAAATGGTTAATTCAAACAATAAACAATAATGTACTATGTAAAAATAATTTGACCACAGATTCTTGCGGAATGTCAAAATGAAAAAAAAATACCCACAATAACATACTACAAGAGATTTTTTAAAACAAGCATTAAAAGTACCTATTATATATTAATGAGTTATCCACTAGTCATAATTTTCAGATCTGCAGAACTCCACAAAAGCATATTTTAGATATTTTATTGATTTAGAAAGTACAGACTGACTTTTGTTAAAAACAAAAATCTCTCACACTGTTCTGGCTTTTAAACTTTAACACCAAACTGTGCTTATACAGCAATCACAAATAAAAGCTGATGTAAATTCAGTATTACAATGAAGGTTAGAGGGACTATATCTGAAAAGTAGATATTTGAGGCATCAATATATATAGTGCAGCTTAAGGAGCCTGGGAAAGATTTAAGAAATATTGAGGCAACGAGAAATTTTACCTTGTGAGGTTTTAAAAAACAATTAACCATTACTAAAAAAAAGAAAAGCCCACGAAATAAAATCAGATAGTATTATTTAATTGCTTATTAAGGCTATTTATAATCAATGCTATATTTGGACCTAAAAACATGAAGAAATAACCACCCTAAAATAAAAATATATTTCTTACATTTATAGGATAATCACTGACTAGAACTTAATGCTTCCACTCACTTATACATCCTAATGTATAGGCAGAGACTTGAAATTTGAAAAATATTTCCATGTTGATTATTCTATAGATGTGAACCTTTCAGTGCAAATGTTGATTATGCCATAGATGTGAACTTTTTATACTGGCTAAAAGTCAAAACATGCTAGATTGAAACTTAAAAACAAACAAAAAAAATCAATGTTTTAGTACAGAAAAAGGAAAGTATCAATGGGGTCTCAGCTTTCCAGTGCATACAGTATTATGAATGTCTACAGCCTCTATCATTTCAAGTTTTATCCTTGAAACTGACATTCATGGTCTCAGTAACTATTCCAATAGTCGCAATGGTCTCAGTAACTATTACCAAGACCATTGATGCAAGAAATACTTATTAAGAGCTTACTATTATGTGTTTATATTTTTAAACATTTTACAGCTATACCTTTTGCTATTTTATAGACAAATATAAAAAATTATGTTAATTTAGGAGGCAGGTCAGGCATGGTGGCTCACTCCCGTAATCCCAGCACTTTGGGAGGCCAAGGTGGGTGGATCACCTGAGGTCAGGAGTTCGAGACCAGTCTGGCCAACATGGTGAAAGCCTGTCTCTACTAAAAATACAAAAATCAGGAGGGCATGGTGGCACACGTCTGTAATCCCAGCTACTTGGGAGGCTGAGGCAGGAGAATTGCTTGTACCCAGGAGGCAGAGGTTGCAGTGAGCCAAGTTTGTGCCACTGTACTCCAGCCTCGGTGACAGAGTGAGACTTTGTCTTGAGCCCAGGAGTTTGGAACCAGCCTGGGCAACATAGCAAAATCGTCTCTACAAAAAAATTAAAACCAAAATTAGCTGGGTGTGGTGGCACACGCTTGTAGTCCTAGCTACCTACTCAGAAGGCAGAGGCAGTAGGATTGCTTGAGCCCAAGGGTTCAAGGTAATAGTGAGCTATGATCACACCACTGCACTCCAGCCTGGGTGACAGAGTGAGAGACCCTGTCTCTAAATAAATGCATAAATAAAAATTTAAAAAGTGAAAAAGCTTTTCTTTTTGCCCTATTTTTTGATCCCCAACTAAAAGGTAATAATATCTAGAAAGACAGAACTAAACTATTTGCTTTAGGTGGGTTATGGATAATATACTGAGTTCAAAAAAGGTGATCTAGAAACCTACAAACTTTAGAGTTGTGTTTAGGTGAATACAAAAATGAACATGCTCAGTCCTTTTTTGGTGTGTTTTCCTTTAGTACAGTTTCTTACTATTTCATTTGTTAATGCTGCTAATTTATTTTTAATTTTTTAAATTTTTTTTAGAGATGGGTTCCCACTATGTTGCCCGGGCTGGTCTCAAACTCCTGGGCTAAAGTGATTCTCCCACCTCGGCCTCCCAAAGTGCTGGGATTACATGCGTGAGCCACAACGCCCAGCCAATTATGCAAATTTCAAAATTACTTATGTAAATCCAAACACACAGAAATATTTCATCAAGTTAAAAATTTCTATTTTCTCTGAACATAACATATACTCTCAGCTGATTGATTTTACAAGAGCTATTCCAGTTTACAATTCACACTAAGTTTATTCCCTGGCAGCATTTAGTGTAAAAGCTGTGACCTACGGAGGCTAACAGAATTATAGTGTTTAGGCATAAAAATACAAGCAGCCAGACTCTAGTGTTTATGGCCAGCATGACTATGACTTATGAAAAGTACTAATTAGCAGTACCAAGTTCTCAGAGTTCTTCATCATTCACTCATTCAACAAATACTTACTAGCTGCCCACAATTTATCAGGAATTGGGCTAAGTGCTAGGGCTAAGATAGTGAGTTAATATGCCCAGTACCTATCTCTCCTCTAGGAGGATAGACAGTAACAAAAATAAAATGATAAAGGCAAAATGTAAAACTGCATTTGTGATATGTGCCACAAAGAAGGGTATGTGTTACTTTGAGAACCAACAATGGTGGATGTGACTTAGGGAGGTCAGGAAAGCCTTCCCTGAAGAAATGAGGTTTAGGCTGAGAGCTAAATGATGAACAGGAGTTAGGAAGGTGAAAATAGAAGGGAGAAATTGTTCGAGAGAGAACAGTTTATGCAAGATTCCAGGAAGGATGATCAGAAGAAAGGAATCAGAGCTATAGCAATGAGAATGAGAGAGAAGATAGTTCAGGTAGAGATGGGGTCTATGAAGGACTTTGTGGGCTGGCTATAGTAGGGATTTTGATCTTGGCCTAAGAGCGAGGGAGAGCCCCTAAAGGCTTTATAGGGAAAGGGGATGTGATCAGATTTACATTTTTTTTCAAGCTCATTGAGGTATACACAACAGACTAAAGAAAGACCAAAGCGGGCAACCATAGTTGTCCAAATAAGAGATAACAGAGTTCGGCTGGGCGCGGTGGCTCACGCCTGTAATCCTAGCACTTTGGGAGGCCGAGACGGGCGGATCACGAGGTCAGGAGATCGAGATCATCCTGGCTAACACGGTGAAACCCCGTCTCTACTAAAAATACAAAAAAATTAGCCGGGCGAGGTGGCGGGCGCCTGTAGTCCCAGCTACTTGGGAGGCTGAGGCAGGAGAATGGCGTAAACCCAGGAGGCGGAGCTTGCAGTGAGCTGAGATCCGGCCACTGCACTCCAGCCTGGGCGACAGAGCGAGACTCCGTCTCAAAAAAAAAAAAAAAAGAGATAACAGAGTTCTTCCTGGTTATAATGGTGTAAGTAACAAAAGGAAAAATCTATTAGCAGGGAGTAAGAAGCAACATATATAAATATTACTTTAGCCAACAGGAAAATCCATTTTTAGGATACTACTGATGTGACCACTACAGATAAAACGTTAAAGCTTTTTGTAAGTTTTATAGTACAGTGTCAGTTAATTCCCTTTTAATCTGTTTTTTAGTGCTTTATGGGTATACATAGGCCTGTACTTTTCACATTTATATACAGGCCCTATACAGTTAATGATTACGTTTATCACTGCCACTCTGGTACCTGTATCATTCCTCTAGTCTATCATTAGCAACAAATAATATATATTTAGTGCCCACTGTAAATGGGATCGTGCCAGCCTTTAGAGTTGTAAAGAAACATTAGAAATAGTCCTCATCTTCAAAAAAGCACATACTCTAGCTAAATAGACAGGGCTTAGCCCAAAAAGCAAATAAATCACTAGGTCTTCTGCAGCCTACTACAAGGTGGGTTTCATTTTGCCACTACTATAAATGGCTTTTAGTAAGTTTCAAAGCATGTGTGGTTTATTGTAGTCATTCTGAAATATTAGCACTTTAAGAAGGGTTTGGTTGCTTTTTAAATGAGAGGAGTCAAATAGAGACTGACTTTTGCCAGGAGAGATTCTGAGAAGATGAATTAGATTTAAAGTAATAGAAGAAAAGAAAGCAAAGATGACTGAAGAATGCATCTGTAAGCAAAGCAAACAGGTCACAAATGAATATATACAGAATGTTTACATTTTTAAAAAGTTCAAAACTAAGCAAAACAATTCAGATTGTTTAGGAGTACAGAGTAAGTGGGTTATAAATATAAAGAAAAGTAAGAAAATAATCACCATAAAAATCAGAATAGTGGATACTCCTGAGGGGAGGGAGAGGGTTCTGACTGAAGAGGACATAAAGAGGGGCTTTTGGGATGCTGGCAGTATTCTATTTCTTGACCTGGGTGGTGTTTTTACATAGAGATTTACCTTTTAATTCTTTCTTAAGCTATATATTAAAATATATATATATATATATTGTGTATACTTCTTTATGTATACTTATGATAAAAACGGTTTGTAACAAGAGGGTCTGTGACTAAAGAAGACAGAACTTTGGGCCTTAAATGCTATTCTGACTACACACTAACATGGGAGTGTTAACTAGGAAATTAGCACCCTTTCCAGCCAACACGATCTTTTATCGTATTTAATGACAAAATATACTTCAGTGGGAGCCAAGTTATTGATGGCAGTTAGGGAAGCAGAAGTAATGGTAGGGCTAAGCATACACACAGTGGTTGAGAAACAGTTTAGAGAAAATCCAGGATGAAGATTTGGCTAGAAGCAAAAGGACAAGAAAAGATGCAATTCGTAAAATCTCATTTGGAAGGACAACTAAAGATAAGCCCTATCCAGATGGCAGAACATAAAGGACGACTTAAAAGGAAGAGGCAATACTGTTTGATTACAAAGAAATTATTTGATTACAAGTTTAGGGAAGTAGGTAATAATTAGTATTTAACTTATTATTTGTTTTAATGGACTATTATGCTTAAGGAAGTATCTGTTACTTTAATAAAGCAACTAAGGTTATCAAGATTAAATTAAATAACTATATATTCTGGCCAGGCACGGTGGCTCACGCCTGTAATCCCAGCACTTTGGGGAGGCTGAGGCGGGTGGATCACCTGAAGTCAGGAGTTCAAGACCAGCCTAGCCAACATGGTAAAACCCCCTCTCTACAAAAATACAAAAATTAGCCTGGCATGATGGCAGGTGCCTGTAATCCCAGCTACTCAGGAGGCTGAGGTTGGAGAATTACTTGAACCTGGGAGGTGGAGGTTGTAGTGAGCCGAGATTACGCCAGCACATTCCAGCCTGGGTGACAGAGCAAGACTCCTTAAAAAGCAAGACTGTCTTAAAAACAACAACAACAACAACAAAAAAAAAACAGGGCCCGGCGCAATGGCTCACACCTATAATCCCACCACTTTGGGAGGCTGAGGTGGGCAGATCACGAGGTCAGGAGTTTAAGACCAGCCTGGCCAACATGGTGAAACCCGGTCTCTACTAAAAATACAAAAATAAGCTGGGCATGGTGGCACATGCCTGTAATCCCAGCTACTCGGAAGGCTGAGGCAGGAGAATTGTTTGAACCGGGATCCAGGAGGTGGAGGTTGCAGTAAGCCGAGATCATGCCACTGTACTCCAGCCTGGGCTACAGAGCGATACTCTTGTCTCAAACAAACAAACAAACAACTGTATTTTATGTAATGAATTTCAGGTGAATAAGCTGTGTTAAAATTTTGGCTATCTGTTTTTCTCATCAGAAGACAGTCACATTCTTGTAACTAAAACTGATTCCAGGGGGACAGCCTTGTACCCCTTAACTGAAAATACTGACTTGACATGATTGCCACTAAAAATCACTGTTAGTTCCTTTCTCTGAATAGTTGTCTGTTCATCTGTTTATTTGTCTATCCATCTATCCATCCATCCATCCACCTACCCACCCACCCACCCAGTATTTATCAAATTCCTACTACTGTTTTTAGGTAGTAAGCATATACTAGTTCTTGAGAATATAACGACGAACAAGATAGACATAACTCCTGTCCTCATGACACTTGTTATTTAGGGAAAAAGACATATATAAAGCAAAAAATCATATATGTAATTGTTTTATTACAACTGTGATAAATGCAACAAAATATAAGCACAAGATGTTATGAAATCAAAACATATTGATTTAGGGGTGGAGGCTTGAAGAGTAAAGGGTATCTTGCAAAAGTAACACTTAAGGTAAAACTTGTAGGATGAACAGACAGGGATGGGGATGTAATGTGCAGAGTTTCCTAGGGGGGAGGAATAGCATATACAAGGCTCTGAGGCAGGAAAGAGCTTAGCATAAATGAAAATGCACAAAACTCAACTTCAAGCTCTTAACCTTTTTTTTTTTTTTTTTTTTTTTTTTTTTTGTTGAGACGGAGTCTCACTCTGTTGCCTAGGCTGGAGTGCAATGGCAAGGTCTCGGGTCACTGCAAGCTCCACCTCTCGGGTTCATGCCATTCTCCTGCCTCAGCCTCCTGAGTAACTGGGACTACAGGCGTCCGCCACCATGCCTGGCTAACTTTTTGTTTTCGTATTTTTAGTAGAGATGGGGTTTCACTGTGTTAGCCAGGATGGTCTCGATCTCCTGACCTCATGATCTGCCCGCCTCGGTCTTCCAAAGTGCTGGGATTATAGGCATGAGCCACCGTGCCTGACCAAAGCTCTTAACTTTCTTATACTACTTTAATAGGTGAGTCAGTTCATATAAATACCACTGAATTGAATAAAGCCTAGGATTCTGGAACTGGCTTTTCAGCAATGACTATTTGCTTCTACTGTAGATATCATTTAATTTATAGAAAAATCACTGAAACCAAGCTTATTTTACGAGCAATAGCTATGTGTAGAGAACATGTTGAGTTCAAACTTTATTTTATTTTAGTTTTTTGTAGAGACAGGGTCTTGCTATGTTGCCTAGGCTGGTCTTGAACTCCTGACCTCAAGCGATCCTCCCACCTTGGCCTTGCAAAGTGCTAGGATTACAGGTGTGAGTCACCATGCCAGGCCTAGAGTCCAACCTTTCTTAATCTGATCTATCTAAACAACTCTTTTAAGTACTTACAAAATAAACTGCTCCAAAACTTCCATGTCCAATTTCATGCAAACCAATAAAAAGTTCCTCAGGATCATCTTTGTAGAATAGATCAGCAATCTCTGGGTCCTTCAACACCCCTTTACGCATGATGGCCAGTAGAGCAGGCACTCTGCTTTTTGATATCACAGTTAGCTTTATTTCTCATTGACAATTTTTTTTGGGGGGCGTAAATCTTCAGTACCTGTAGAAAAATAAGATTTGCCATTAAATTATTTCTAACACGTTTTACTTGGTGGCAATACAAATACATGCAAATATTAAAAAAACCTCTTGGTCTCACAACTCAATAACAAAAAAACCCAAATAAAGAACAGACAACGGCCAGGTGCAGTGGCTCATTCCTGTAATCCCAGCACTTTGGGAGGCTGAGGAAGGCAGATCACCTGAGGTCGGGAGTTTGAGACCAGCCTGACCAACATGGAGAAACCCCGTCTCTACTAAAAATACAAAAAATTAGCCGGCTGTGGTGGCGCATGCCTATAATCCCAGCTACTCGGGAGGCTGAGGCAGGAGAATCACTTGAACCTGATTCAACCTGGGAGGCGGAGGTTGCAGTGAGCCAAGATCACGCCACTGCACTCCAGCCTGGGTAACAAGAGCAAAACTCTGTCCAAAAAAAAAAAAAAAAAAAAAAAGAATGGACATAGGATTTGAATAGACATTTCTCCAAAAAGATACACAAATGACCATTAACATATGAGAAGATCCTCAAACATCATTAGTTATTAGAGAAACGAAAATTAAAACCACAGTGAGATACCATTGCATACTCACTAGGATAGTGATAGTCAAAAAGTAAGATAAATGTTCATGAAAATGCTGAGAAATAGAGCCCTCCAACACTACTGGTGGCTGTGCCATTTTAGAAACAGCCCCGCAGTTCATAACAAACTTAAATATCGAGTTACCATTTGACCCAGAGTTTCCACTTCTAAGGACACGAAAGAAATGAAAACATATGTTCACACAAAAACTTGTGCACAAATGTTCATAGCACCATTATTCATAATAACCAGAAGGTGGAAAAAGCCCAAATGTCCATTAACTGGTGGAAGAATAAACAAAATGTGGTATATCCATATAATGGAATATTATTCAGCAATAAAAAGGAATGAAGTATTGGTACAGGCCGCAACATGAATGAACCTTGTAAAAATTACGCCAAATGAAAGTACCAGTCACAAAAGACCACATATTGTATGATTCCATACACACGCACAATTTCCAGAACAGGCAAATCTATAAAGACAGAAAGTAGACTATTGGTTACTTAGAGATGGGGGGATTGGAAGGTGATAACTAAAAGGTACAGGCTTTCTTTTCAGGGTGATGAAAATGTCCTAAAATTGACTGTGGTGATGACTGCATAACTGTGACTATACTAAAAATCATTCAATTATACATTTTAAGTGAGTGAAGGGTATAGAATGTAAATTATATTATAGAGATGTTACTAAAATTCATTTTGGTGTAATTAATGTTGAAATAATAATGGTTGGTATTTATTAATCGATACTATGTGCCAGGCAGCACTAAAACCTTACATATATTATCTCCTTTAATCCCTACAATAGCTTCATAATATAATGACTTTATTATCTTAATTTTATAGAACCAACTAGGACTTTCATGGGCTAAACTACTTCCACATGGTCAGAAAGCCAGTATTTGTCAGGACCACAATTAAAACTCAGATCTAACAGCAAAGCCCATGCTCTTGATTGACATGTGGTATATTCATATAGAAATACAGGCAATTAAACAATTCTTTACTGACTACTAGAAGAAATTACTATCACTTGCAGGCTAGGCTAAATGCCCATGTAAAGAGGCAAGTTATTCTGCTGCTACATAAAACATTCTGAAATCAAAGTTTCTATTAATAAAAGGGTATCATTTTGATATGTTCATATTGATCTGCCAATAGTTACATACATTTATTTGACATAGACTTTATTTTTTGAAAAATATAGAAATGTTAAAAATCATCTATATTTTTCATTTTAAATAACCTCTGCCCTCATACCCAGATAATCATTTATTTATGCCAACATTTCAACTTATCACAGGATAGTCTGTGTTTCATCCTTGACCAGCTAGATAACCAAGATAGAAATTTGGCTTTGGTCAATAAAACTATTTTTCAAAACATGGGCCAGTGGGTCTCATGCTAGGAGAAGAGGAAAAAGAAAGTAATTAATTAAAGAAGTAAAACTGATAGTGCTAAGAGGTATTTTTTTCTTGAGACATAGCAGCCATAGGTGACAACATACATTACTTCATAGAGTTAGTCTAGTCATTTCACTAATATACATAGATCATCAACTTAAGGATCCACCCCCTTCCCCAACTCATTCTTTCATTCAACAAATACTGCTGAATGCTCACTATCTGCCATATCCTGTACTGAGTTTTGGAGGTAGAATGGGATGTGGTCCCTGTCCTTAAAGGGCTTAGGAGTCAAATGGACTTATAGACACTAAATTATAAGGACACAAATGGTAAAATGGTTGTAACTGATTGGATTATGAGGGGAAAGCAATTGTTTTTTAATATAAGGATATTATAGGGTGACCCAGCCTGTTTTTTACTTAGACGTGAAAAAGCATGCCTTTTTAGAGAAAATAAAATTAGTTCATTCAGTATGAATTGTACGGGAGAGTTGCAAGGAGAACACATGAAGCTGGTGTTGAGCCAAGAAAAACTGCAAAAGGCCCTTTAAGCCATATTAAGAAGTTTAGACTTTATCCTGAGGGAAAGGGGAACCACTGAAGGTTTATATGGGAAAAAGGATCCCTCCGCCAACAATGCACCTGTCCTAGGCAGTCATCCTGCCAATCCATGGATGCCAATAATCAAGCATGAAGTTACTACATCAATACTACTGGGAAAGTAACTGAAATCCAGCTATTTGTCAATCAGGTGAAGGAAAGCACAAAATAAGAACTCAAAAAGTGGCCGAGAGTGGCGGCTCACGCTTGTAATCCCAGCAATTTGGGAGGCCAAGGCAGGCAGATCATGAGGTCAAGAGATCAAGACCATCCTGGTCAACATGGTAAAACCCCATCTCTACTAAAAATATACAAAAATTAGCTGGGCGTGGTGGTGCTCCTGTGGCCCCAGCTACTAGGGAGGCTGAGGCAGGAGAATTGCTTGAACCCGGGAAGTGGAGGCTGCAGTGAGCCGAGATCGTGCCACTGTACTCAAGCCTGGTGACGACAGAGCGAGATTCCATCTCAAAAAACAAAAAGTTCAAAAAGTGTTTTGATTTTATTGCTTATGTCTGAGAATAACAAAAAAAGACACAATGGATTAAATCAAAGATTCGCCTTTTTGGAGACTATGCATAAAACGCAAATTATGAAACTGTGTTTAAGAAAACCAAAAAGATCTATGAACTAAACTTATGATAATTAAAATATTTTCAATCACCAAAACACATTATAAACTTTAGAATATTTTGGCTTCCATGTGAATAAAGCTATGTGCCATGGATTTGGGGGGAAAACACGGATTACAGACTAAAACCATTTTATGAAGAAATAAATATTTAAATGTGAAAATGAGACCATAAAAACTTCTAGAATAAATTACAAGTGAATATTTAATTACTTAGCAAGATACCAGAGGCAAACCCATAAACTAAAAATCAATAAACTTGACTATATATAATTAATAACTTCTTTATCTTAAACATGTAATGAAGGGAATTCTGCTTCTAGCCAAGATGGAGTAACAGGGGCTGGATTTATTACCTGCCACCAGGAACAATTAAAACACTGGACAAGGCCACACACAGTGGCTCATGTCTGTAATCCTAGCACTTTGGAAAGCCAAAGTGGGCAGGTGGCTTGAGCCCAGGAGTTCGAGACCAGCTAGGGCAACAATTTGCATCTCTATAAAAGATATAAAACCTTAGCAGCTGGGTATGGTGGCGTACGCTTGTAGTCCCAGCTACTCAGGATGCTGAGGTGGAGGGACCACTGGAGCCCGGAGGTCAAGGTTGCAGTAAGTCAAAATCATGCCACTGCACTCCAGCGCAGGCAACAGAGTAAGATCCTATCTCAAAAAACAAACAAACAAAAACACTGGATAGAACATACAAATGATGGTATTTGAAGACAATGGATATCAGGCAAAGAAAGACAATGATCCCTGACAGAAGATAAGCAACTGATGTAAGCCATCAAATGTTTGAGCTTCAGGCCCTGGGAGAATTTCTAGGCCATGGTGCCCAGAGGGGAAATCCAGTTAGAGCCTGGTGAACTCCCTGAGTTGAGGAGACAAAGATGACAGTCCGGGTTGACCAAGGTGGGTAGAGTTGGCAGGGCAGAGTACCAGGTAGAAGAGAGCAGCACAGAAACGGGATATGGAGATTTGCATAGGGTTCCCCTCAAGTCTTCAGCTGAGCACTGATTGGTGCATGCATATGAGAAAACTACCTTAGACCAGGGGAAAAAACGATCTGAAAGGAATAGAGACTGCAGTACCTATAGCTCAAAAAGGGCTGTGAACAGCACTCATTCCCCCTAGCCAGGATAAAAAAATCTCAATTCACAGAGCATTCTGGAGGCTACTCAGAAGAGTCTTGCCTTCATAGTAGGGACCCTAGACTAAATGCTGGTCTGTGATGCCTAACAAATTTTATTTTGTCTATTTTTTATTTGTGAGACAGGGTCTTGCTCTGTTGCCCAGGCTGGAGTGCAAGGGTACAATCACGGCTCATTGCAGCCTTAACCTCCTGGACTCAAGTGATCCTCCCGGCTCTGTCTCCCAAAGTGCTGGGATTACAGGCATGACCAACTGTGCCTGGCTCTAACAAATTTTAAAAGCAAGACCTAAAAGGATGAAATTATTTCCAAGTAACTTAACTGTGTTCCAGAACAAAGTCCAAGGATACTTAAAGGAATATAAAAATATCCAGTATTTAAAAAGGTAAAATTCACAATATCTAACACTCCACAAAAAATTACCAGGTATGCAGAAAAGCAGGCAAATATAATTCATAATGAGGAGAAAAATAATTGAAACCAAACCATAATTGATATAGATGATATGTGTTAAAATTAGTGGTCAAGGACATTAAAACATTTAATATAGTTGTATTCCATACAGGGAAAACGTTGGGGAAAATATCAAACATGTAAAGCAGACACAGACAAAATATAAAGCAGAGACAGATTCAAAGTAAACCCTTATTTTATGCATATATATATATATATATATATTCATTTTGAGATGGAGTCTCGTTCTGTCGCCCAGGCTGGAGTGCAGTGGTGCAATCTCAGCTCACTGCAACCTCTGCCTCCCAGGTTCAAGCAGTTCTCCTGCCTCAGTGTCCCAAGTAGCTGGAATGACAGGCATGTGCCACCACATCCAGCTAATTTTTGTATTTTTAGTAGAGACAGGGTTTCAACATGTTGACCAGGCTGGTCTCAAACTTCTGACCTCAAGTTATCCACCTGCCTCGGCCTCCCAAAGTCCTGGGATTACAGGTGTGAGCCACCACACCTGGCCCTCAAATTAGACCTTTAGAGGTGAAAGCTACGATGTCTGAGATTTAAAAATCCTCTGCACGGGAAGCATAGCAGAGGAGACTGCCGAAAAAGGGGCTACTGAACTTGAAGACACAACAGCAGAAACTATCCAAAATAAAACAGAAAAAAGACTAACCAAAAAAAAAAAAAAAAAAAAAAAAAACAAACCCGTGACCCAGAGCATCAGTGAGCTGTGGAACATCTTCAAGTGGCCTACTGTATGTCTAAGTGGAGCCCCTGAAGGGGAGGAAAGATATCAGGACAGAAAAAATTATTTGAGGAAGTAATAGTGGAGAAAATTATGAATTTGATGAAAAGTATAAACCCACAGATCCAAGAAGGTCTCTGAACCTCAAGCACAAGAAATATGAAGAAAATTATATGAAGGCACATCATAATAAACTGCTCAAAACTTGTGATAAAGAGAAAATCATAAAAGTACCCAGAGAAAAAAGGCATGTTAAATACAGAATCAGGAAGGAGGCAAGGATGTTTACTTGCAACACTTACATTCAACATTGTGCTGGGGCTGGGTGTGATGTCTCATGTCTGTAATCCTAACGCTTTGGGAGGCCAAGGCGGGAGGATGACTTGAGACCAGGAGTTTGAGACCAGCCTGACCAATATAGCAAGATCCTCTCTCTTTACAACACCAAACCAAAACAAACAAAAACATTGTGCCAGATGCTGTACAGGTGCAGTAAACAAAAAAGAAACAAAAAAGCATAAAGACTGAAAAGGAAGAAGTAAGACTTTTTATTGTCAAACAACATAATCATCTGTCAAAAAATTCAATGGGATCTACAAAAGCTACTAGAACTTATTAGCTTATTAAAAAGTACAGAAGATCAATGCATAAAATGATTACATTTCTTTTTTATTTTTTTGAGACAGAGTCTCACTCTGCCCTCTGTCACCTGGGCTGGAGTGCAGTGGCACGATCTTGGCTTACTGGAACCTCTGCCTCCTGGCTTCTAGCAATTCTCGTGCCTCAGTCACCCAAGTAGCTAGGATTACAGGCATGCACCACCATGTCTGGCTAATTTTTATATTTTCAGTAGAGACAGGATTTTTGCCACGTTGACCAGGCTGGTCTCAAATTCCTGGCTTCAAGCGATCCACACATGTTGGCCTCCCAAAGTGCTGGGATGACAGGTGTGAGCCACTGTGCCTGGCCTGAAATGATTATGTCTCTGTGTATGAATAAATGAAAATCAAGGCCGGGCATGGTGGCTTATGTCTGTCATCCCACCACTTTGGGAGGCCAAGGCAGGTGGATCAAGAAGTCAGGAGTTCATGACCAGCCTGGCCAAGACGGTGAAACTCCATCTCTATTAAAAGTACAAATAATTAGCCAGGCATGGTGGTGGGTGTCTGTAGTCCCAGCTACTTGGGAGGCTGAGGCAGAGAACTGCTTGAATCTGGGAGGTGGATGTTGCAGAGAGCTGAGATCGTGCCACTGCACTCCAGCTGGGGCAACAGGGCGAGACTCCATCTCAAAAAAAAAGAAAAAGAAAATCAAATTTAAATATCATAGTAGCATAAAAAATGTGAAATAGGGCCGGGTACAGTGGCTCACGCCTATAATCCCAGCACTTTGGGAGGCTGAGGTGGGTGGATCATTTGAGGTCAGGAGTTCGAGACCAGCCTGGCCAACATGGTGAAACCCTGTCTCCACTAAAAATACAAAAATTAGCCAGGTGTGGTGTCACACGCCTGTAATCCCAGTTACTTGGGAGGCTGAGGCAGCAGAATCACTTGAAACTGGTTTGTAGTGAGCTGAGATCGTGTCACTGCACTCCAGTCTGGGTGACAGAGCAAGACTCCATCTCAAAAAGAAAAAAAAAAGGGGAAATACTTAGGGATAAATCCAACAAAGCATATATAAAAACTGTACACTGAAAATGACAAATAATAATGACATAAAGACACAATGAAGGGATATACAGTGTTTATAAATCAGAAGACTCAACATTTTTCTTTAGAAACAGAAGTTGAGAAGTTTAATCTAAAATTCGTATGAGAATTCAAAGGACCCAGAATAACCAAAGCAACTTTGAAAAAGGAGGACAAAGTCGGAGAGCTGGCATAAAATAATCTCAAACTTTATTATAAAGTTACAGTTATCAAGACCGTGCAATACTGGCACAGAGATAGACAAATTAATCAGTGCAATGGAATAGGAAGCCCAGAAGTAGACCCACATATTTATGGACAGCTGAGATTTGGTAGAAGTACAAAGGCAATCCAATGAAGAAATAATTGTCTTCAGTGAATGGTACTGGAACAACTGCATCCAAATATGCAAGAAAACAGATATATTTGGTCCATACTAACAACTGTATAAAAACTGACTCCAAATAGGTTATAGAATTAAAGGTAAATCTACAATAATAAAACTTTTAGAAGAAGGTACAGGAGAAAATATTTGTGACCCCGGGTTAGATGAAAATTTCTTAGTTAATAACCCAAAGCACAATCCATCAAAGGAAAATTTCATAAATTAACAATGTCTGCTTTTTGAAAGATATTTGAGAAAATCAAAAGACAAGCAACATATTGGGAGAAAATCTTTGCAAATTATGTCTCATAATGGGACCCCTGGATCCAGAAAACATAAAGAATTGTCAAAACTTAATAATAAGAAAATAAGAAAACCCAATTTTTTTAATGGACAAAAGATTTGAACACAAGCACTTTACCAAGTGAGATGGATGGATAGCAAAAGAAAGATGCATACTATCACTACTCATTAGGGAGATGCAAATTAAAACCCATGAGAGGCGGGCAGATCACCTGAGGTCTGGAGTTCAAAACCAGTCTGGCCAACATGGTGAAACCTCATCCCTACCACAATACATAAATTAGCCGTGTGTGGTAGTGAGCGCCTGTAATCCCAGCTACTCGGGAGGCTGAGGTAGGAGAATCGCTTGAACCCGGGAGGTAGAGGTTGCAGTGAGCCAAGATTGCGCCATTGCACTCCAGCCTGGGCAACAAGAGCGAAACTCTGTCTCAAAACTCAGTCTTTTTAATGTTAGCCATTAACATATGGAGTCACTGTAACTTTCATACACTGCTGGTGGGAACGTAAAATGGTGAAACACTTTGGAAAACACTGGGCAGTTTCTTAAAAAGTTAAACATACACCTATCATATGATGTAGCCATTATACTCAAGTATTTACCCAAGAAAAATGAAAGCATATGTCAATACAAAGCCCTGTATGCAAATGTTCACAGTAGCTTTAATAGCCAAAATTGGAAACAACCCAAATGTACCTCAACAAATAAATGGATAATCTGTGATACATACAATGGACTGTAACTCAGCAATGAAATAAACTACAGATATACACTACAATATGAATGAATCTCAAAATAATTATGCCGTGTAAAAGAAGTCAGACAAAAAATAGTACATACTTTATGATTTCACTTATATGGAATTCTAGAAACTGCAAACTAATTTAAAGAGATAGAAATCACATCAAATGTTACCTGGGGGATGCGGGTGGCGATGGCAGGTAAAAAGGAGTAGGTAGGAGGGGTTAAAAAGGGGCATGATGAAGCTTTTTGGGAGTGATAGTGGATATGTTTATTTCCACTATGTTGGTGGTTTCACAGAATATACCTGTTAAAACAAATTATGCTCTTTAAATATGTTCACATTATTGTTGTAGAAAGATGTAATGTACCAGATTGAAATGAGTCTTGGTGTGGTAGATCATGCTTGTAATCCCAGCACTTGGGAGGCAGAAGCAGGCGGATCATTTGAGGTCAGGAGTTCCAGGCCAGCCTTGCCAACATTGTGAAACCCTGTCTCTACTAAAAACACAAAAATCAGCTGGGTGTGGTGGCACACGCCTGTAATCCCAGCTACTTGGGAGCCTAAAGTGGGAGAATTCCTTTAACCTGGGAGGCAGAGGTTGCAGTGAGCCATCATTGTGCCACTTCACTCTGGACTGGGAAACAGAGCGAGACTCCGTCTCAAAATTAAAAAAAAAAAAAAAAGAAGTTAAAAGAAGTAGAGAAAATTTTTGCAAAATATTTGCCAGTTAAAAGCTATTCGGGGCCAGGCGCAGTGGCTCACATCTGTAATCCCAGCACTTTGGGAGGCTGAGGAGGACAGATCACGGGGTCAGGAGTTCGAGAACAACCTGGCCAACATAGTGAAACCTCGTCTCTATTAAAAATACAAAAATTAGCTGGGCGTGGTGGCGCTCGCCTGTAATCCTAGCCACTCAGGAGGTGAGGCAGGAGAATTGCTTGAACCCAGGAGGCGGAGGTTGTAGTGAGCTGAGATTGCGCCACCACTCCACTCCAGCCTGGGTGACAGAATGAAACACTGTCTCAGGAAGAAAAATAAAAAAGCTATTCTGAATATCAGAGAGGTAAACACACACACACATACACTTACCTACAAACTCAAAAGAGACAGGTAGGAAATTAAAAAAAAAAAAACCAACCAGGAGTGTCCATTTAAAATATGAAACACGTAACTTCACTAATGATCAAATAAGTAAAAACGGAAATAATATGACACCTCATTTCACCGACCAAATTGGCAAAATAAGAGGAAAAAAGATACTTTTTTTTGGTAAGGGTATAAGGAAATAGTTTTTTATACATTGCTTGAAGAATAGGATGGGTATGCCCTTTGACCTAGTAATACACTTTTGGGAATTCCTACAAGGCAGTTTCTTGTTTGTTTGTTTTGTTTTAGCAAAAGAGGCGAGGCATAATTAGGGAAAGCACAGAAGGAATACGACAGTGCATATGGGAAATGTGACTTCTTTGACCTATAAGTTTGGGTTTCTTTGTAGCTTGTGTTTTATCTGAAATTAGGTGTTGAAATTTTGGGTAATTTTTTATTTCCTTCTTTTTGTTTCTATGTATTTTCTAAAAAATTTTTTTGCAAAGTCTATTACTTCTGTAATTAGAAGAAGTGATACAAAACCTTTTAGGTAATTTCAAATCTAACTATAAAGTACTGCAAAAAAAAATCATAATATATATATTTCCAGAAAATAATTTGACAATAGGAATCAAGAAAGTTTAAGTAAGCTCATTTCTTTTAACCAAATAATTCTCCATATTGTAAACTATAACTGAGAAGAAAAAAAATTTTAGGAAATAAATAGAAGCTCAAAGATTATTATTTTTATTTATTTTTATTTATTTATTTTTGAGACAGAGTTTCGCTCTTGTTGCCCAGGCTGGAGTGCAATGCATGATCTCGGCTCACCGCAACCTCTACCTCCTGGGTTCAAGAGATTCTCCTGCCTCAGCCTCCCCAGTAGCTGGGACTACAGACATGCGCCACCATGCCCGGCTAATTTTTTTTTTTTGCATTTTTAGTAGAGACAGGCCTTCTTCATTTTGATCAGGCTGGTCTCGAACTCCTGACCTCAGGTGATCCACCCGCCTTGGCCTCCCGAAGTGCTGGGATTACAGGCGTGAGCCACCACGCCTGGCCAAAGATTTTTACAAAAGAATATTTTATCCCAATTTTATTAATTTTTTACTTTCCCTTTTATTTTTCTTTCAAAGATAAAAATTCATCCAAAAACCCAGAAAATGTTATTTTTTTCCATTTCTTAGGAGAAAGCTAAGTTGTATAGACAATACCTTTTTGTGTGTGGCAAATATTCTATCTTGCTCAGATTCATTTTAGCAGCAATCTTCTTTTTTCTCTTTTATAACTTCAGTCCTTTGTATTTATGATGCAACCTGCGGAAAAAGAAGAACAAAATACGTAATTACCAGCAAAATTAAAGAATCAATAATTGCTCATGTGGTAGTTTTACATATTTACAAATGTAATATTACAAAGTTAAAATTTTATCTTCATCTGTTTGTGGATGGCAAATTTAAAAGGTAAGATGCTCTACAAGACGCAAACTACTCTTCCACAGGCAGTATCTGGGAAACAAATGTGTTGTTAGATTTAAGAATCTATATTGAGGCTTCCACTGGTTTGTTTGTGTCCAGGGTAACCTAATAGAGGCTACCCGTAGACAGCACTAATCTGATAGCATGCGGTAATGCTACCGATTCTCTGTCAGTAAGGCTTCTATTTTGAATTGCTTTTCCAATAGACATGATGATTTGCATTGATTACTCTACCTTTCCTTTCCTAGGCTCTCCTATAACCAATCTTCCACATTTTCCAGGTGATGATGATGATGATTTTTTTTTTTTTTTTTTGAGATGGAGACTCGCTCTGTTGCCCAGGCTGGAGTGCAGTGGTGTGATCTCAGCTCACTGCAACCTCCACCTCCCAGGTTCAAGCAATTCTCCTGCCTCAGTCTCCCGAGTAGCTGGGATTATAGGCGTCTGCCACTATGCCTGGCTAATGTTTGTATTTTTAGTAGAGACGGGGTTTCACCATGTTGGCCAGGCTGGTCTTGAACTCCTGATCTCAAGTGATCCACCCACCTTGGCCTCCCAAAGTGCTGGGATTACAGGCATGAGCATGATTATTTTTAAACTATCTATTAAAGAAGTACATGCCCAATGTAAAAACCTGGGAAATACACACTATTAAGAAAAAAATCTGGCACCTGTAATCCCAGCTACCCACAAGGCTGAGGCAGGAGAATCGCTTGAACCCGGGAGGCAGAGGTTGCAGTGAGCCAAGATCGCACCACCGCACTCCAGCCTTGGTGACAGAGTGAGACTCCATCTCACACACACACACACACACACACACAAAGGGAAGAAAAAAAATCCATAATCCTATCCAAGCAAAACTCCATTAACAATCTGGCATACTTTTCTCCATGCACGTATTTATTTCTGCCTGCATTTTTAAAATGCAGCTGAGATCACATTATATGTATAATTTCATAGTTCACCTCTTTTATCTAACCCTATGACTATTTTGCCATGTCACCAAATACTGTTCACAAAGGTCATTTTAATGACTGCTTAATGTCTGTCTTATGGAAGAGCCGTAATTCATTCACAACCATTTCTCCACAATCAGAAACCAAGGCTATTTTCAACCTTGTGTTGAACTATTGAAAATTATCGTGTCTGGAAGATCTTGGTGCCTATTACTTATCTACATTTTGGGGGCTTTCTTGAGAATGGCTTTCTAGAAGTAGAATTATTTGGTCAAAGAATATAACAATTTAAAACTTACATCTATTGGAATAATTTTTAGAAGCTTGACTAGCATTGTAGATGAAGGCCTTACAGGAAAAAACTAGAAAAAAACTATGGACTTCCGTTTTCACATTTTTCTTGCTGAGAATATCCCACTCTTGTCTCATGCCTATACTTATAAACTGAACGTTTTCATTATTTTTGTTACTCCTTCTGATTCTGTGGCTGTGGAATGCTTTAGATTAATTGGTAGCTAAAACTTGCTTGAATTCAGCATCACATTTTACCTAACCACTAACCAATCAATCACTGCAATGTTTGCATGTCTACTTTGCTAATGTAGTCTGACTATAGCACCAATAAACTAAAATATTCCTTATGACATCATATGAACACCAGTTGCTAAATTTCTAAGAAAGTAGTTTCAGCCGGGTGCGGTGGCTCACGTCTGTAATCCTAGCACTTTGGGAGGCCAAGGCGGGTGGATCACCTGAGGTCAGGAGTTCGAGACCAGCCTGACCAACATGGAGAAACCCCGTCTCTACTAAAAATACAAAATTAGCCGGGTGTGGTGGTGCATGCCTGTAATCCCAGCTACTCGGGCAGCTGAGGCAGGAGAATCACTTGAACCTGGGAGGTGGAGGTTGCAGTGAGCTGAGATCACACCATTGCACTCCAGCCTGGCAACAAGAGCAAAACTCCATCTCAGAAAAAAGAAGGTAGTTTCAAATAAGGTATCTTACAAATCAGGAAACATTCATTCCTATAAAATAGTTTTTTTCTTTCTTTCCCTCCCTTCCTCCCTCCCTCCCTTCTTTCTTTCTCTCTCTCCCTCTCCCCTTTCTTTTTTTATTTTTTGAGACAGAGTCTGGCTCTGTCGCCCAGGCTGGAGCGCGGTGGCAAGATTTCAGCTCACTGCAACCTTCCCAGGTTCAAACGATTCTCATGCCTCAGCCTCCTGAGTAGCTGGAACGACAGGCTCGTGCCACCATGCCGGGCTAATTATCCTCTCTCTAGTTACTAACTCTTCTTACATAATTAATTTTCTTTCTCTGTCATTTTTTTTTTTTTTTTTTTTTTGAGACTCAGGCTGGAGTGCAGTGATACAATCTCGGCTCACTGCAACCTCTGCCTTCCGGGTTCAAGCGATTCTCCTGCCTCAGCCTTCCAAGTAGCTGGGATTACAGGCGTGCACCACCATGCCTAATTTTGCATTTTTAGTAGAGATGGGGTTTTGTTATATTGGCCAGGCTGGTCTCGAACTTCTTACTTGAGATGATCCACCTGCCTTGGTCTTCCAAAGTGCTGGGATTACAGGCGTGAGCCAGTGCGCCCGGCCCACTTTTACATAATTTTCTTAAAATGCATGCATACTCTCTTCATCTTTGGTTGCCAAGCTCTATATATGTTCTAAAATTATCTAAGACTTCTAGGAATTAAGCCTTCTCAGTTTTATCTTTTCTTTGTTTGCTTTTCTGCTACAATATTGCATTGCTATTGAGGCTGAAGACAGTATTCCTGAAGTTCATCCATTAAACCTAAAGGATATTTTCAATTTTCTTCCATTTTACTACCCCCACTTCCTTCTTCTTAAATGTCTCTTGGATCCCATGAAACTGTCTTCTGTTTTTCCAAATTATTCTGGTTACACTTCCTCTTCTCTCTGATGTCTAAATGAATGTGTTCCTCTAAGGATTTCCCAAGTCCCCTGTGTGACTGCAAGCTGCTATCTTAATTTCTGCCCATTTAATGGTTTTAAGTAATACTGTGTCACTAGCCAGTACTGACAATTATTCCAAGCCCCAGTCCCGTATTTTCAAATATCTATTTGGCTTCTCCCCTAAATGGCTCACATATACCTCCCATTAACACTGTTCTCTTTCCCTGTCCCTTACATTCAATTAATCCCCAATTTCTGCTTCAAATATTTCTTTTGGCCTGTTTTTCCATTTCTCTGGCATCATATGCTGTCTCCTTTTCTTCTCCTCTTACAGCCTCTATCTGTTCTGGAATTCGAAAAACACTATTACCATAATCATCTTTCTAAAGCATGGTTCAGATAATATCATAGCTCTGCTCAAAATCCTTCAAAATTCTCACTGCTTCCTATGGGATAAAGAATAATAATAATAATAACTTTACCTAATGAACATTGAAAGCTGGCTTCAAACCACTAGTCTAACCTAAATTTTTAAACTTCATAAAATCAGGAAAAAATAAATTCCATTCAGTTACATTTTTATATATACTTTGTATTTCATTTCTCACTTGGTCTTTGTCCAAGTTGTTTCCTCTGCTTATAAGGCCCAAATCCCAACTATTCTCACAGTCCAGCTCAATGTCACCTCTATAAAACCTACTATTTTCTCCCTTTGCTTCAGTTTTCAACACACATAGTACTCTAAAACTGGATGGCAAGTGCTTCTTCAGAGGATAATTGTCTAAGTCCACATTTGGATTAATCATTGTAACCCCTGACATTTTTAAAAATAAAAACAGCATTATTGAAATATAATTCACCTACATATACTCCACCCATTTAAAGTGTACAATTCAATGGTTTTTAGCATATTCACAGATATGTACAACCATTACCAACCAGTTATTTTTAGAACATTTTCATCACCATACATACACACACAAAACCATACCCTTTAGCTATTACCCCACCCTCGCCCCACCCCATTTCCTCCATTCCTAAGCAATTTACTAACATACTTTCCATCTTTATAGATTTCCTTGTTCTGGGAATTTCATATAAACAGAATCAAACAATATGTGGTCTTTCATGACTGGCTTTTTCCACTCAGCATGTTTTCAAATCCAATGCATAGCATGAATCAGTATTTCTTTTTATTGCCAGATAATATTCCATTGTATGGATATATCACATTTTATCCATTTATCAGGTGATGGACATTTGGACTGCTTTACCTTTTGGCCATTATGAATAGTGCTACTAGAATTGTTCATGTATAAGTTTTTATGCGGATATATGTTTTCATTTTTCTTGAGCATATACCTATGTGTGGACATGCTGGGCCCTACGGCTTCTTTAAGTAGCGGATATTCCATAAAAATCTGATGAAATCACCTTTCCTTTTCCATTTCAATCTTAGAATTAAAATGATCATTCAAATTAATCCTTTCCCCAAAAGATAAACAAGAATATTTTTTCTTCTAAGAGGATAAGATGAAGTAACAGGCATAAAATAAGTTTTTCCCTCTTCCTTGACCTCCTGCAACCTCAGGTATTACATTTATAGTGAGAATGTAGAACTGCGCCAAGAATGTAGTATTTCAGGTTTTAGACCCTTGGGCCAAATAAACAATCCAACTAGCTTGGAGGATGTGCAATTGAAATAATTATCTTCACAAACACTTCTTTATTCTAAGAAATGGAAACCTTTTTTTTTTTTTTTTTTTTTTTTTTTTTGAGACGGAGTCTCGCTCTGTCACCCAGGCTGGAGTGCAGTGGCCGGATCTCAGCTCACTGCAAGCTCCGCCTCCTGGGTTCACGCCATTCTCCGGCCTCAGCCTCCCAAGTAGCTGGGACTACAGGCGCCCGCCACCTCACCTGGCTAGTTTTTTTTTGTATTTAATAGAGACGGGGTTTCACCGTGTTTGCCAGGATGGTCTCGATCTCCTGACCTCGTGATCCGCCTGTCTCGGCTTCCCAAAGTGCTGGGATTACAGGCTTGAGCCACCGCGCCCGGCCGAAATGGAAACCTTCTAACAATGGTAATCAAGTAAATTATTTCTCACAGACATTCTAACTTAGTATAAGAAAGAATGGTGGCGCATGCCTGTAGTCCCAGCTACTTGGGAGGCTGAGGCATGAGAATCACTTGAGCCCAGGAGGCAGAGGTTGCAGTGAGCCGAGTCACTCACGCCACTGCACTCCAGCCTGGGCAACAGGGCAAGACTCTATCAAAAAAAAAATGAGAAAGAAAAAGAGAGGGAAAGAAAGAGAAAGAGAAAGAGAGAGAGAGAGAGAGAGAGAGAAAAAATGAGAAAGAAAAAGAGAGGGAAAGAAAGAGAAAGAGAGAGAGAGAGAGAGAAAGAAAGAAAAGAAAGAAAAGAAAGAAAGAAAGAAAATGAGTTAATGGGTGTAGCACACCAACATGGCACATGTATACGTATGTAACAAACCTGCACGTTGTGCACATGTACCCTAGAACTTAAAGTATAATAATAATAAAAAAAAAAAAAGAGAAAGAAAGAAAGGAAGAAAGGAAGAAACACTTGATAGAGAGTGGAAATATAAATATTTTAAATAATTTTTCCGTTCCCAGAAACTTCAAGAAAGATGACTCATGGAAGATCTTAGTTGTGTTTCAATGTTTTTCTCAACAATAATGTTCTTCTCAACAATGTTTTTCTCTAGCAGCACTATCCTGGAGCCAGTGAATTTGAAAACTCCACAATATTTCAGTATTAATAAAGTAAATAAGAATTAGAATGTTTCATACTGGAAAGAATTTTAAAGATACACCATTTCAACTCCTTTCTTTTTATATTCAATCTCAGAAAAGTGAAGCATCACATCACACCTATGTGGCAGCGTTATCCCCAAATTAAAATCCCGGACTTCTGGCTAGGTGCAGTGGCTCACGCCTGTAATCCTGGTACTTTGGGAGGCCGAGATGGGAGTGTTGCTTGAGTCCAGGAGTTGGAGAACAGCCTGGGCAACACAGTGAGACCCCCGTCTCTATGAAATAAAATACAAAATAATTAGCTGGGCGTGGTAGCACGTGCCTGTAGTCCCAGCTACTTGGGTGTTGAGGTGGGAGGACTGCTTGAGTCCAGGAAGCTGAGGCTACAGTGAGCTGAGATTGTGCCACTGCACTCCAACCTGGGTGACAAAGTAAAACCCTGTCTGAAAAAAAAAAAAAAAATCCAGGACTTCTGATTTTCCATTACAGGAAACATTCTCCTGAATCATGCTGCCCTAAGTCATACTTTATTATTTTGGAGGGCAATCAAGAAAATTTTAAATTTAATGTAAGATTGAACTTCTGTTACTATTCCTCCCAAGGAACTCAGAACACTTAAATATATGGTGCTAGATTCGGTTCTTATGGGACTGCAGAGTAAACAAATTTGAGGGCCTGTTTAAGAAAAAAACAGGGCCAGCACAGTGGCTCATGCCTGTAATCCCAGCACTTTGGGAGTCTGAGGCGGGTGGATCACTTGAGGTCAGGAGATCCAGACCATCCTGGCTAACACGGTGAAACCCCATCTCTACTAAAAATACAAAAAATTAGCCGTCATGGTGGCACATGCCTGCAGTCCCAGCTACTTGGGAGGCTGAGGCAGGAGAATCGCCTGAACCCCAGAGGCAGAGGTTGCAGTGAGCCGAGATCGGCACCACTGCACTCCAGCCTGGGCGACAGAGTGAGACTCCGTCTCAAAAAAAAAAAAAAAAAAAAATAGGTCAGGCATGGTGGCTCATGCCTGTAATCTCAGCATTTTGGGAGGCCGAGGCAGGTAGATCACTTGATGTTAGCAGTTCAAGACCAGCCTGGCCAACATGGTAAAACCTGTCTCTACTAAAAATACAAAAAATTAGCTGGGCATGGTGGCGCATGCTTGGAATTCCAGCTACTCAGGAGGCTGAGACATGAGAACAGCTTGAACCCAGGAGGTGGAGTTTACAGTGAGCCAAGATAGTGACATTGCATTCCAGCCTGGGTGACAGAGCAAGACTTTGTCTCCAAATAAATAAATAAATAAATAAATTTCTCACTTAAAATTAAGTATAGAGCCTTAGATGAAGCTGGTACAAAGCTCTGAAACATGCTCCACAGTCGAAGTCACATAGTTAGGACTAGTTGATTATTTGGTTTCTTCCCCTGCTTCCTTCCACATGACTTCCCATAAGACTTGAAGAGAATTGTCCAAAAAAAAAAAAAAAAAAAAAAACTAGCAAATTTTGTTTTAGTTGTTGTTCCTGTTTGCCACTAATATTTAACTATTATCCTGAGGTAAGAAAACTGCTTTTAAGGTACTTTCACGTTGAAAATGAAACTAGATGATAGTTGCTTTTTATGCCACTATGATTCTATAGCACAACTGTGAACATACATCCTCACATTTAAGAGCTGAAAAAGGACCATAGTGATCATCTAATTTCTACTTGGCAAATAATGCAGAAGTAGCTGGGGTTTTGAGGATCATAATAATGATAACCTTCAGGCTACTCCTGGGTCAACTGACATTATATGAAGATTCTTCTAGTCACTCTTTAAGACTTTATGTATTGCTTTTGAGCAATTATTTTGATTTCTCACGGAGTATTATTTTCTTCTTCCCTTAAAAAAAAAGAGGTTTAGGATAAGAGACAGACGGGAAAGTAGAGGCCCCATTGGATCTCTTAAATTTAACACTGAATATCTTTTTTATGTTTTTTTAAGACAGTCTCGCTCTGTTGCCTAGGCTGGAATACAGTGACACCATGTCAGCTCTCTACAACCTCTGCCTCTCAGGTTCCAGAGAGTCTAGTGCCTCAACGTCCCAAGTATCTGGGACTACAGGCACATGCCACCACACCCCGTACATTTTTTTTTTTTTTAGTAGAGACGGGGTTTTACCATGTTGGCCAGGCTGGTCTCAAACTCCTCGCCTCCCAAAGTGCTGGAATTACAGGCGTGAGCCACCACGTCCAGCAACACTGAATATCTTTGTTCTGTCTGATACTTTGATATGAGGCCAGCAATTTGAAATCAATTATGCATCTACTTCAGAAAAAATGGCACCTCACATGAATCTGAAAATTAAGACCAGTATAAAAATGGTGGTGATGTGTCTATATAAATCCCAAATTATTCTAAAATATTTGGCTAGGTTTTTAAAGTCTTCATTTTGCACTATAACTTTTTTTTTTCATTTTAAAAAATGTTTTATGTTTTAGAGAGACAGGGTATTACTCTGTCACCCAAGCTGGAGTGCAGTGGTGTGATCACAGTTCACTGTAGCCTCAACCTCTGGGGTTCAAGCAGCCCTCTTGTCTCAGCCTCCCAATTAGCTGGGACTACAGGCATGTGCCACCATGCCCAGCTAACTTATTTTTTGTAGAGATAGGGTCTTGCTATGTTGCCCAGGCTGGGTCAAGCAATCCTCCTGCCTCAGCCTTCCAAAGTGCTGGGATTACAGGCATGAGCTATTGTGCTCGGCTGCCCCATTATTCAGTCTTTTTTTTTTTTGAGACGGAGTCTTGCTCTGTCACCCAGGCTGGAGTGCAGTGGCACCATCTCAGCTCACTGCAAGCTCTGACTCCCGGGTTCACACCATTCTTCTGCCTCAGCCTCCCGAGTTGCTGGGACTATAGGCACCTGCCACCACGCCCAGCTAATTTGTTGTATTTTTAGTAGAGGTGGGGTTTCATCATGTTAGCCAGGATGGTCTCAATCTCCTGACTTTGTGATTCACCCACCTCAGCCTCCCAAAGTGCTGGGATTACAGGCGTGAGCCACCGCACCCGGCCCATTATTCAATCTTATGCCCCAATATTCTGTTATGTATTGAATACATAATGTGAAAACTTTGTGTAACTGTAATACACAGTAATTTGCTCTCACGAATTCTCAAACATGATTAATAATCATTCATATCTCTTATTTTAAAAATCCTCACAGATCCCTAACATTTTCTTAAGTCACTTTAAGTCATTTACTTTACTCATTTATTCATGTATCATTCATTTGGCAAATATTTATTAAGTACCTAATATTCGTCCAGCACTGAACAAGGCTGTGGGTTCTTTCCTGTTCTCATACAGCTTATATTCTAGTAGAGAGAGATATAAATATTTATACAGGAAGTATTAATAAATATAAAGAGAAATATAAAATGAAACAGGGCCAGCAGGCAGGATAGAGCTCTCTGATAAGGTAATACTTGAGCAGAGACCTGAAGGATGAAGGAAGTGAAGGAGTATGCCCTGAAGGTCCTGGCAAGGAAGAGTGGTACAGGCAGAGGGAATAGCAAGATTGTTTTGTGTACTCCAGAAAACGCCAGAAGGCCAGCATGGGTAAGGGAAAGTGAACAATGGGGATGTACTAGGAGAAAAGATAGGGCCTTTCATAACAGGATGAAGATTTTGGATTTTATTATAAGTGAGATGGGAAGCCACTGAAGCATTTCATGAGAAATGCCACTTCTGTGTTTAAAAGGATCACTCTGACTATTCTGTGGGAAACAGACTGTACAGAAGCAAGGTTAAAAACACTGAGACCAGAAAGAAGCCATTGCAAAACTCTCAGAAAGAAATGATGGCAGCCAGCACCAAGGTGCTGGTGGTAGAGGTAATAAGAATTGGTTGAATTCCAGAATAACTGAGAAGGAACAACCAAATGGGCTTTGCTGCTTTGATTGGAATATGAAAGAAAGAGAGGAGTCAAAGATGACTCCAAGCCTTAGGGCCCGAGCTACCGAAAGATGAAACTGCCCATTTATAACACTGTAATAGGCTGGGCGCAGTGGCTCACGCCTGTAATCCCAGCACTTTGGGAGGCCAAGGCGGGTGGATCACCTGAGGTCAGGAGTTCAAGACCAGCCTGGCCAAAATGGTAAAACCCCGTCTCTACTAAAAATACAAAAATTAGCTGGGCATGGTGGGCTCACGCCTATAGTCCCAGCTACTCAGGAGACTGAGGCAGGAGAATCACTTGAACCCAGGAGATGGAGGTTGTAGTGAGCTGAGATCATGCCACTGTACTCCAACCTGGGCAACAGAGTGAGAGACTCGGTCTCAAACAAACAAAACTGTAATAAACCTCTTATGGCTTTTATACAACTTATATGAAACAAATTCACAACCTCTCTCCAAATCAAACTCAACAATTGCTTTGATAGTACAGATGTTATTATTTTGTTGATACAATAACTTCCAAAACAAATATGGCCCGTTCTACTGTGTTTCTTATGTTTCAGTATGGCATGCTCACTCACCATTAGACCACTTTTCTGTACCTGTACTCCTAGGAATACTTCATTTGTATAACCTGGCTTGGTATCATCTGGCCTTCACAAGGTGCAAGTTTAACAGTTACACATTAATTCCACTTCCGTTTCTATTCTTTTCTCATTTGTCTAAGACAATTCAAGTGGTACCACTTGGCATTATGGTAAACACAAACACAGCAAACCACAGGACTCTTTAGTGATAATGTGGTTATCCAGATGATCCTCCATGTATTTATTTATTTATTTTTTTAGACGGCATCTTGCTCTGTTGCCCAGGCTGGAGTGCAGTGGCGCGATCTCGGCTCACTGCAACCTCTGCCTCCTTGGTTCAAGCGATTCTTCTGCCTCAGCCTCCCGAGTAGCTGGGAGTACAGGTGTGCACCACCATGCCCAGCTAATTTTTGAATTTTTAAGTAGAGACGAGGTGTCACCATATTGGCCAGGCTGGTCTCAAACTCCAGACTTCATGATCAAAGTGCTGGGATTACAGGCGTGAGCCACCATGCCCGGGCCCATCATGTATTTTTTAAAAGATCATCATCAAAATGAAAACAACATTAAAAACTTGTGGAGAACTTTTAGACCTATTTTCATACCTTTAAGTTCCCAGGGGTCTATAGATTTACTTGAAAACACTAGGGAATAGAATCTTATCTTACCCAAGGTGGCTGGGTACAACGGTCAACACCCAAGGCCAAAACTGCATTCAACTCTAATTACCCTTGAAAATTCCAGTGTTTGTAGTTTTGTTTACAAAACTCTTTAAAGTAATTTTCACACACAGTCAAGTTTGGGAACCACTGAGCAAGTCAAACCTGCCCCCACCCCAAAAGCCTATTTATAAAAGGGATTTTTTTTTCACCCAGCAATTAAAAAAGTAGAATTTGAATTTATTTTCTAATATTTATTTTAGGGCTGGGAGTGGTGGCTCGTGCCTGTAATCCCAACACTTTGGGAGGCCGAGGTGGGCGGATCACGAGGTCAGGAGATCGAGACCATCCTGGCTAACATGATGAAATCTCATCTCTACTAAAAAATACAAAAAAATTAGCTGGGCCTGGTGGCGGGCACCTGTAGTCCCAGCTACTCGGGAGGCTGAGACAGGAGAATGGTGTGAACCCGGGAGGCGGAGCTTGCAGTGAGCTGAGATGATGCCACTGCACTCCAGCCTGGGTGACAGAGCCAGACTCCATCTCAAAACAAAAAACAAAAAACAAAAAACAACAAACAACAAAAAAACCCATTTATTTTAAGTTCAGAGGTACATGTGCAGGTTTGTTATATAGGCACATTGCATGGGGGTTTGGTGTACAGATTATTTCACCACCCAGGTAATAAGCATAGTACCCAATATGGCAGTTTTTTGATCTTCACCCTCCCTCCTTCTTTCCAACCTCAAGTAGGCCCTGGTGTCTGTGATTCCCTTCTTTGTATCCATGTGTACTCAGTATTTAGCTCTCACTTATAAGTGAGAACATGCGGTATTTCGTTTTCTGTTCCTGTGTTAGTTCATTTACTAAATGGCTTCCAGCTCCATCCATGTTGCTGTAAAGGACATGATCTCATTCTTTTTATGGCTGCATAGTATTCCATGGTGTATACGTACCACATTTTCTTTATGCAGTCCACTGCTGATGGGCATTTAGGTTGATTCCATGTCTTTGTTATTCTGAAAAGTGCTGCAATGAGCATACGGGTACATGAGTCTTTATAGTAGAATGATTTATATTCCTTTAGGTAAATAACCAATAATGGGATTGCTGAGTCAAATGGTAATTCTGCTTTGAGTTGAGAAGTCGCCAAACTGCTTTTCACAATGACTGAACTAATTTACATTCCCAGCAGCAGTGTATACATGTTCCCTTTTTTCTGCAACTTTGCCAGCATCTGCCATTTTTTATTTTTATTTTTATTTTTTGAGATGGAGTCTTGCTTTGTCGCCCAGGCTGGAGTGCAGTGGCACAGTCTTAGCTCACCACAACCTCCACCTCCTGGGTTCAAGAGATTCTCCTGCCTCAGCCTCTTGAGTAGCTGGGATTACAGGTGTGCGCCACCACACTCAGCAAATTTTTATATTTTTAGTAGAGACAGGGTTTCACCATGTTGGCCAGGTTGGTTTCGAACTCCTGTCCTCTCGATCACCTCAGGCGATCTGCCTGCCTTGGTCTCCCAGAGTGCTAGGATTACAGGTGTGAGCCACCAACAGTCATTCTGTGAGTGAATGACCAACAGTCATTGGTGTGAGACGGCATCTCATTGTGGTTTTGATTTGTATTTCTCTAATGATTAGTGATGTTGAGCATTTTTTCCTATGCTTGTTGGTTGTGTGCATGTCTTCTTTTGAAAAGTGTCTGTTCATGTCCTTTGCCCACTTTTTAATGGGATTGCTTTTTGCTTGTTGATTTGAGTTCCTTATAGATTCTGGATATTGTTAATAGATCTTTATTGGATGCATAGCTTGCAAACATTTTCTCTCATACTGTAGGATGTTTATTCGGTTGATAGTTTCTTTTGCTGTACAGAAGCTCTGTAGTTTAATTAAGTCTAAATTGGTCAATTTTTATTTTTGTTGCAATTGCTTTAGGTATCTTCATCACGTAATCTTTGCCAGGTCCTATATCCAGAATGGTATTTCCCAGGTTACCTTCCGGTGTTTTTATAGTTTTAGGTTTTATATGTAAGTCTTTAATCCATCTTGAGTTGATTTTTTTGAGAGGGAGTCTCACTCTGTCACCCAAGCTGGAGTGCAGTGGTGCAATCTTGGCTCACTGCAACCTCTGCCTCTGGGGTTCAAGTGATTCTCCTGCCTCAGCCTCCTAAGTAGCTGGGGTTACAAGCATGCAACACCATGCCCGGCTAACTTTTGTTTTTATTTTTGCTTTTGAGACAGAGTCTTGCACTGTCACCCAGGCTGGAGTACAGTGGCTTGATCTCCGCTCACTGCAATCTCCGCCTCCTGGGGTTCAAGCAATTTTCCTGCCTCAGCCTCCTGAGTAGCTGGGATTACAGGCACCCACCACCATGTCCGGCTAATTTTTTTGTATTTTTAGTAGAGATGGGGTTTCACTATGTTGGCCAAGCTGGTCTTGAACCCCTGACCTCGTGATCCACCTGCCTTGGCCTCCCAAAGTGCTGGGATTATAGGCATGAGCCTGGCATTTTTTTTTTTTTTTTTTTTGAGATATAGTCTCGCTCTGTCGCCAGGCTGGAGTGCAGTGGCGCCATCTCGGCTCACTGCAACCTCCATCTCCCGGGTTCAAGTGATTCTCCTGCCTCAGCTTCCCAAGTAGCTGGGACTACAGGCGTGCACCACTACGTCCAGCGAATTTTTGTATTTTAAGTAGAGACAGGGTTTCGCCACATTGGCCATGCTGGTCTAGAACTCCTGATCTCAAGTGACCCACCTGCCTCGGCCTTCCAAAGTGCTGGGATTACAGGTGTGAACCACTGTGCCTGGTGTGATTTTTGTATATGGTGTAAGGAAGGGGTCCAGTTTCAGTCTTCTGCATATGGCTAGCCAGTTATCCCAGTATTATTTATTGAATAGGAAATCCATCCCCTATTGCTTGTTTCTGTCGACTTGGTCAAAGATCAGATGGTTGCAGGTGTGCGGCATTATTTCTGGGCGCTCTGTTCTGTTCCACTGGTCTATGTGTCTGTTTTTGTACGGGTACCATGTTCTTTTGGTTACTATATCCTTGCAGTATAGTTTGAAGTTTGGTAACAGGTAACGTGATGCTTCTAGTTTTGTTCTTTTTGCTTAGAATTACTTTGGCTTTTCAAGGTCTCGTTTGGTTGCATATTAATTTTAAAATAGCAGTTTCTAATTCTGTGGAAAATGTCATTGGTAGTTTGACAGGAATAGCACTGAATCTGTAAATTGCTTTGGGCAGTATGGCCATTTTAACAATATTAAGTCTTCCTATCCATGAGCATGAAATGTTTTTCCATTTGTTTTTGTCATCTCTGATTTCTTTAAGCAGTGTTTACTAGTTCTCATTGCAGAGATCTTTCACCTCCCCGGTTAGCTGTATTCCTAGGTATTTTATTCTTTTTGTGGCTATTTTGAATGGGATTGCATTCTTCATTTGGCTCTCGGCTTGGATGCTCTTGATATATAGGAATGTTACTGATTTTTCTACATTGATTTTGTATCCCGAAACTGCTGAAGTTATTTATTAGATCAAAGAGCATTTGGGCAGAGACTATGCGGTTTTCTAGGTATAGAATCATGTTGCCTGCAAACAGGGATAGTTTGACTTTCTCTTTTCCTATTTGGATACCTTCTATTTCTTTCTTTTGCCTGACTTCTCTGGTCAGGACTTCCAGTGCTATGTTGAATAGGAGTGCTGATAGGGTCTTGTTCTGGTTTTCAAGGGGAATGCTTTGGCTTTTACCTGCTCAGTATGATGCTGGTTGTGGGTTTGTTATAGTTGGCCCTATAAAAGGGATTTGTCACCTTTGATGTCACATTGACCTCTCTGGCAGTTCAAGGATGCCTACTGACACCTTCTCAGAATAACGTTTTACATGAAAAAATTAACCACTTAGAATTATGAAGGCAACTAGTTATAATGAAATAAAGTTATAAAAATATTAAAAAGCATCCAGGCGCAGTGGTTCATGCCTGTAATCCGAGTACTTTGGGAGGCTGAGGCAGGCGAATCACCTGAGGTCAGGAGTTCGAGACCAGCTTGGCCAACATGGCGAAACCCTGTCTCTACTAAAAGTACAAAAATAGCCAGGCGTGGTGGCGGGTACGTGTAAATCCCAGATACTCAGGAGGCTGAGGCTGCAGCGAGCCAAGATTGCACCACTGTACTCTGGCCTGGGCAATAAGAGCGAGACTCTGTCTCAAAAAAACGAAATAAATAAATAAATAAAATTAAAATTAAAAAGCAAATTTGTCACATAGTAATATATGTGCTGCTTTATTAATGCATTTAGTAATAAGAGATAGGAGTCTAATAACTACAATAATTTCAATGAATGATGAGCATAAGCAATATTTTTATGTACATGTAACAACTAATGTGATATAAAATATTTGTGATTTGTGTTGGTGACAAAGTTACAGGTATTGCTAATACTCTTGTGGTTTGTTGCCAACATTTATAATTATAGAAAATGCTAAATTTCAGTTAGAGTTTAGTAAAAACAAAAATGGAATGTTTTCTAACAGCTTTCTTGATCTACAGAAACCTGGGCATACAAACCACTCACTCTTTCAGATAACCAGTATAAATGGGTATTGGTGAGGAATTCTAAAAGCTCTTCTTATGTGTAGAGTATATTCCATTCTGTTTTCTGCCAAACCTCTATAACCTCTTTTGGTAGAAATCCATCAAATGTTGTGAGGATTAAATGAGATAATATACTCCAAGTATGTAGTAGGTACAGAACAAAACCTCTGCTAGATGTGAATCTAATCTTACTTGATCACATTGATATAATACACATTGTTATTTAAAAAGTTATAGAGAATTACCTTGGCATTTCCCGCTGTGATTCCAGTGAACTGCTATCACTCCTATGCCTTTTGGCATTGGTAGTTCCCTTACTATAGAATTTCATCTTATGTTGTGGAAGTTCATTGAAATGTACTGATGAGGCTGTTCCACTGTAAGTACTAATGAAAATCATCACTGTTACTGTTTTTATTTGCAAATAATAGAAATCAACCCTGGCTAACTTAGGCAGAAAATAAATGTATTCTTAAGATATCTCATAGAATGAATCGGGAAGCTCAAAAAATGGGCAGGCCCCTAGGGAGGAAAGGCACAATCAAGGTCACGTCATTTGCTTAGGATGCTGTTGATGCCATCATCACTCGATTCTGCTCTATTGGACTCTTATCATCTTCACAACTGCCACAATAATCTCTGCTGTGCCCTGAGCTTGCAAGATTCAAAGTTCTGGGTGGGAGTATCTGATTGACCAAAGTCACATGCCCGCATGCAAGTTGCCAAGTAACTGAAGATGGAATATTGACCTGTACTCCTTTCGCTGTTTCCACAGCAGAAGGAAGAACACTGGCTTGCACCTATCCCAAACAGGATAGTGTTCAAGCAATAGGCAACCACACTATATAGAACTTATTAATGATCAAGAGTCACAGCACAGCTCAAAGGATAAGTGACAAAGTTGGATTTACAGTGTTCCAGTGTCTAATTCTGTCTCATTTCCCTGCAGCCTGAGTAAGTTTTATAACCTGTTTAAGCTTCTTCTATATCTACAAAATATTATCCTTCTCATGAGTTTTATAAGAGGTACAGTAGCTAAAGCAGTGCTCACATATTCATTCATTCTTTCAACATTTATTGAATATCTGCTATGCTTAAGATATTGTGTTAGGTGCTGAAAGATATAGAACACATAAAATGCATACATAAAATACGGATATGTATTCACCAGAAACTCATTACCTAGAACCAGTGAGTGTTGCAAGTACTATGAAAGTTCAAAATAGGGAGCATTTCTCAATCTCTAAGAAGCAGGGGATGGAGATGGGTAGGTGATGAAAGCTTTATTTATTTATTTATTTGAGATGGAGTTTTGCTCTTGTTGCACAGGCTGGAGTGCAATGGCGTGATCCCAGCTCACCGCAACCTCCACCTCCCGGGTGCAAGTAATTCTCCTGCCTCAGCCACCCAAGTAGCTGGGATTACAAGCATGCGCCACCACGCCTGGCTAATTTTGCATTTTTAGTAGAGACAGGGTTCCTCCATGTTGACCAGGCTGGTCTCGAACTCCCAACCTCAGGTGATCTGCCCGCTCTGGCCTCCCAAAGTGCTGGGATTACAAGCGTGAGCCACCGCGCCCGGCCGATTAATGCTTTAATGGAAGAGACAGTATTTTGATTGTTCTGTAAAGAACAAGCAGAATTGGCCAAGCGCAGTGGCTCACACCTGTAATTCCAGCACTTTGGGAGGCCGAGGCGGGCAGATCACGAGGTTAAGAGATCGAGACCATCCTGGCCAACATGGTGAAAACCCGTCTCTCCTAAAAATACAAAAATTAATTGGGTGTAGTGGTGCACACCTGTAGTCCCAGCTACTCCGGAGGCTGAGACAGGAGAATCGCTTGAACTTGGGAGGCACAGGTTGCAGTCAGTCGAGACTGCGCCACTGCACTCCAGCCTGGTGACAGAGCGAGACTTGGTCTCAAAAAAAAAAAAAAAAGAACAGGCAGTATTTTTTATAGGAAACGGTGTGCACAAAGAATTGGAGGTTGCAGCATATTAGGAAATGGCATATTACTTAAATGTCTATTCTGCAGATTTGGGAAACAAAGGTGCAACAGTCTATCAGGTCTAGACTGTCGAGGAACTTTAATACCACAGAAAGGTTTTTAAGCTTTTTTTCTATTGATGAAAACATTTTCAATTAGATTTCATCTTTAAGAATAATACTGTAGTTGCCTGGAGTAATATACAGGCTGGACTAAGAACATTTTGTTTAAAAATATTGTGCACACATCACAGAAAAGGAATTGAAAGAATATAAACCAAAAATATTAACAGTGATTATCTTTGGGTATAAAGATATTTTGTTTATCTTTGTTTTTGATATTTTCTACATTGAACATGCATCACTTTTGTAATGAAAAAATAAATTAAAAATATTTTTTAAAGACTGAATTGGAATAGAAGGAGACTAGAGCAGGGAGGTCAGGTTAGGGCTACCAAATAAGAAAGAATGATAATCTTTTTCTAGAATGTTGGCAATAAAATTGAAAGCAGAAGGCAGTTACCATACCATGATTCCATGAGTGTAGATGTCAAGAGAAACACGGTAGTAACACAGTGAAGAGTCAGCAGTTGATTGACTACAGAGCCTAGAAAACACATGGGAGTATTAGCTCTGAGGCCCTAAGAACAAGAGACAGGGAAGATGTTTGTTCTCTGAATAAAAACGGGGAATTTAGTAGAAGAAACAAGTTTAATGGGAGAAAGATAGTGACTGTTTTCTAGTAAAACTGTATTGAAGGTGATAGATGGACATCCAGGTAGAGATGTACAGAAAATAGAAAGAAACGGAGATTGGTGTGCAGGAGAAATGTTGGCGCAAGGTCAGATCTGGGAGTCATTTGTATCAGGTAGACAGGAAGCTCAAGAAGCAGCTATGGTAACTCAGGCAAAGACTGCAGACAAAAGAGAAAGCTAAGAACAAAACTAAGAATTCAACTTTGAGGGTAAGTTGAATTCTTGGCGAATGTCAGATGAATGCTAAGTATATTATAATTCTATAATTAGGCATTCACATTCACCTATTAAATATATAGTCAAAAGGTTAAAATGACTTCCTTAATAGCAACAAATTGAGATGAGTAGTCAAAAGATTACTACCAGAAATAAAATTTAGATTATTATATTTTTTAAAGATTACTCTGCTTTATTCATTGTAACAAAAGAAAAAAAAAAAAAAAAGAAAGAAAGCCCCTTGTCTTTCTGTCTGTGGAAATATATATTTTTAAAGCGGAAATCTCTACAGTACAGTAATAAAATGAACAAACTAACCATATATATGTGTATATATACACATATATAACCATATATATATATATGTGTGTGTGTGTGTGTATATATATATATATCTTCATATATAGATTTGCGTGCCTCAGCCTCCTGAGTAGCTGGGATTACAGGTGCACACCACCATACCCGGCTAATTTTTATATTTTTGTAGAGACAGGGTTTATTCATATTGTCCAGGCTGGTCACGAACTCCTGACCTCAAGTGATCTGCCCGTCTTGGCCTCCCAAAGTGCTGGGATTACAGGTGTGAGCCACTGTGCCAGGCCTAATTTATTTATTTTATTTTTTGAGACCAAGTCTCATTCTTTTCCCCCAGGCTGGAGTGCAATGGCGCAATCTTGGCTCACTGCAACCTCCACCTCCCGGGTTCAAGTGATTCTCCTGCCTCAGCCTCCCAAGTAGCTGGGATTACAGGCACCTGCCACCACACCTGGCTAATTTTTGTATTTTTAGTAGGGTTTTCACCATGTTGGCCAGGCTTGTCTCAAACTCCTGACCTCAGGTGATCCACCTGCCTTGGCCTCCCAAAGTGCTGGGATTACAGGCGTGAGCCACTGTGCTCGGCCATAATCTATATATGTTATATAACTTTAAAATATTCTCTTGTGAACCCCGAAAATCTGAGACAGGTTTCAGTCAATTTAGAAAGTTTATTTTTCCAAGGTTGAGGATGTGTGCCTATGACACTGCCTCAGGAGGTCCTGACAACACGTGCCCAAGGCGGTCAGAGCACAGTTTGGTTTTGTACATTCTAGGGAGACATGAGACATCAATCAACATATGCAAGATGAACATTGGTTTGGCCTGGAAAGGTGGGACAACTCTAAGCAAAAAGCAGAAAGACTCCAAGCGGGAAGGTGGCTTCCAGGTCATAGGTAGATAAGAGACTAATTGTTGCATTCTTTTGAGTTTCTGATTAGTCTGTCCAAAAAAGGCAATCAGATATGCATTTACCTCAGTGAGCAGAGGGGTGACCCTGAATAGAATAGAAGGCAGATTGGCCCTAAGGAGTTCCCAGCTTGACTTTTCCCTTTAGCTTAGTGATTTGGGGACCCCAAGATACATTTTCCTTTCACGCTTTTTATAATCCGAATTTTAGATTTCGAATGAATCTAAGAGAGGCTCGAGGAGGTTAAGTTGCTTCAAAGTAGTTTAATAGTAATGACTTAGTACTTGTGCCATTAGAACTTAGGTAGAATTCCTACCCACAGAGTGGGAGAAAATCTTCACAATCTATACATCTGACAAAGGACTAATATCCAGAATCTACAACAAACTCAAACAAATTAACAAGAAAAAAACAAACAATCCCATCAAAAAGTGGGCTAAGGACATGAATGGACAATTCTCAAAAGATGTACAAATAGCCAACAAACATATGAAAAAATGCTCAACATCATAATGATACTGCAAATCAAAACCACGATGCAGTATCACCCTACTCCTGCAAGAATGGCCATAATAAAAAAAATAGATGTTGGCATGGATCCAGTGAACAGCTAACACTTCTACACCACTGGCGGGAATGTAAACTAGTACAACCACTGTGGAAAACAGTGTGCAGACTCCTTAAAGAACAAAAAGTAGAACTACCATTTGATCCAGCAATCCCAGTACTGGTTATCTACCCAGAAGAAAAGAAGTCATTATACAAAAAGGTATTTGCCCATGCATGTTTATAGCAGCAGAATTCGCAATTGCAAAAACGTGGAACCAACCCAAATGCCCATCAATCAATGAGTGGATAAAGAAACTGTGGTATATATACATAATGGGATACTACTCAGCCATAAAAAGGAATGAATCAATAGTATTTGCAGTGACCTGGATGAGACTGGAGACAATTATTCTAAGTGAAGTAACTCAGGAATGGAAAACTGAATATAGTATGTTCTCACTCATAAGTGGGAGCTAAGCTAAGAGGATACAAAAGCATGAGAATGACACAATGGACTTTGGGGACTCAGGAGGAAAGGATGGAAGGGGGTGAGGGATAAAAGACTACAAATTGTGTGCAGTGTGTATACTGCTCAGGGGATGGGTGCACCAAAATCTCACAAATTACCACTAAAGAACTTACTCATGTAACCAAACACGACCTGCTCCCAATAACCTATGAAAATTAAAACAAAAACAAAAAAACCTAGGTTGAATTCCTTTTTTTTTTGAAACGGAGCTGCTCAGGCTGGAATGCAGTGGTGCAATCTCTGCTCCAATCTCTGCTCACTGCAGCCTCCACCTCCCAGGTTCAAGCAATTCTCCTGCCTCAGCCTCCCAAGTAGCTGGGATTACAGATGCACACAACTATGCCCGGATAATTTTTATATTTTTAGTAGAGATACGGTTTCACCATGTTGGCCAGGCGGGTCACGAACTGAATTCCTGATCAAAAAACACTTGCCATTGGTTAGCATCATGACATAGTGGAAACAACCCTAAACTGGAAAACAGAAGTCTTGGGTCCTAGTCTCACAGCAGCTCTGAGTGGCATTGAGTGGTATTGATCAAGTTGTTTAACTTCTCTAAGCCTCAGTTTTCCTGTTCTTGGAGTTGGTCAAGACAATTTCTAAGTTTCATTTCAAATCTAAAAGTCTATGATTTTGCCATGTTACTCAGTTTAAAAATCTTTTATTCAGATACACACAGACACATAACACACCCTGAGTTCAGTATATAACCAAAATTCTCAGCATTCTTCAGTTTAATCATTCCAAAGCCAAATAAAAGAAAAATCCAAGATGTAAACACCCTTAGCCTCTACAAATTTTACCTGCCACTGATCACCAAATACACAACGGCACTGTAAGAGCTCTGTATTGATAACTTTTGACTCCCTCCTACAGGATTACAATGCCAGGCACTGGAGATAATAGAACATGCAGAAATAAAAGCTTTGAAAATAAACCTTCTTACAGCCAATGAAGGATTATCTAGTGTGCAATTTTTCTAAAACGTCACAGCTATTAGCAAGTTATTTTTTTGTTTGGGACTGTTTCTCCCGTTTCTACTTTGTTGCCTTGAAAAGTTTCCCTTAAGTATTATCAGATTTGGAGAATCAAAAACTTCAGAATTATAATGTATATACTTAAATTTATACATTTATATTTACTTCTTTGGGAAAAGTTTTGCTCAGCTTCTGCTATGGACTGAATTGTATCTCCCTCCCTCACCCAATTCATATGTAGAAACTCGAACCCTCCAATATGACTATATTTGGAGATACAATATGACATAATTAAGGTTAAATGAGGTCATATGGGTGGGGCCCTAATCTGGCAGAATTGGTGGCCTTGTAAGTAGAGGAATAGAGAGTGGTAAGAAAAGCCCATATGGGCTCACGGTGGGAAGGTGAAGATCTGCAAGCCAGGAAGAGAGCCCACACCAGAAGCTGAACTGGCTGGCACCTTGATCTTAGACTCCCCAACCTCCAAAACTGTGAGAAAGTAAATTTTATTTCACCACAGAACTGTAAGACATTCGATCTGTGGTATTTTGTTAGAGTAGCCCAAGCAGACTAAGATAGAATGCTTAAGCCAGGCACGGTGGCTCATGCCTGTAATCCCAGCGCTTTGGGAGGCCGAGGTGGGTGGATTGCCTGAGCTCAGGTGTTCAAGACCAGCCTGGGCAATACGGTGAAACCCTGTCTCTACTAAAATACGAAAAATTATCTGGGTATGGCAGCGTGCACCTGTAATCCCAGCTACCTGGGAGGCTCATACAGGAGAACTGCATGAATCTGCGAAGTGGAAGTTGCAGTGAACCAAGATTACACCATTGCACTCTAGCCTGGGCAACAGAGCAAGACTCTGTCTCAAAAAAAAAAAAAAAAAAAAGAAAGAAAGAAAAAGAAAAATAGCATGCTTAGGAACTATTTGGACAATTTTCATATGGCTACTAATTTAGAAGTCAAAATTCGGCTGGGCATGGTGGCTCACACCTGTAATCCCAGCACTTTGGAAGGCCAACGTGGGTGGATCACTTGAGGTCAGGAACTCAAGAAACAGTTTGGCCAACATAGTGAAACCCTGTCAATACTAAAAATATAAAAATTAGCTGGGTGCGGTGACATGTGCCTGTAATCCCAGCTACTCAGGAGGCTGAGGCAGGAAAATCTTGAACACAGGAGGTTGAGGCTGCAGTGATCTGCGATTGCGCCACCGCACTTAAGCCTGGGTGACACAGCAAGACTGTCTCAAAAAAAAAAAAAAAGAATGTTATTCTTATTCATGTATTTGGAGTAACTGATCTTTTGATGATCCTTTTCCTTTCAAAAATACATTCTGATAATTCCAAGAATTGGGTAAAAATTATTCTTTGAAATAGAGGGAAAAGTTTACAATTATATTTGTCTATACTCAATAAATTAAAAAAAAAGAGTATACATCCTTCTTAAGTATAAAATCTTGACCTAAAATATGTTTTCAAAGACTCTTTAAATTTATTTGATCTTTCAACAATACTTCCTCTAAATACAAACACAGATGTTTACATTCCTCAAGATATAAGTAATTACAAGTACTTTCCTGTTTAGATATTTAAGGCAGTTTCTTTATCCTTCAAAGATTTATTTAAAATTTAGAAATAGAATGAACCTGGCTGGGCACGGTGGCTCACACCTGGAATCCCAGCGTTTTGGGAGGCTAAGGCAGGCAGATCACCTGAGATCTGGAGTTCGAGACCTGCCTGGCAACCATAGTGAAACTCCATCTCTACTAAAAGTACAAAATTAGCTGGTGCCTGGAATCCCAGCTCCTTGGGAGGCTGAGGCAGGAGAATTACTGAAACCTGGGAGTGTAGGTTGCAGTGAGCCAAGATTGCACCATTGCACTCCAGCCTGGGAAAAAAACAGTGACTGTTCATCAAAAAAAAAAAAAAAAAAAAAAAAAAAAAAGAAACAGATTAATCCTATCAGTCCTTATATACCATCTGATTTTAAATACTCTTTAAAGCTGTTAATGGAACCCATCCTCTATACTACTGCCAGTGTTATCAACCTGAAAGTAAAATCTGACCATGCCACTCGCTAACTTAAAACCCTTTAATCCTCATCATGTACAGGATGTAAGATCCAAACTCCCTGTAGAGGGCATATGAAATCCTCTGCGATCTGTTCCTTGTCTACTCTTGGATCTTGTCCTTAGTAACTCCAGGGCCTCACACCGGATGCTTCAGCTATCTCCAACTACTTCCCTGAGACATCAAGTAACACCAGTTGGCAAGAAAGGAAGAAAAGTTATCTGCCTTCCTAGCTAACCAGAATCTGTTCAAGAATCTGCTTTCCTTCAGGGAAATCTTCCTGACTGTTTCCTAAGCCAGGGCAGGTTTTTTTCCTTTATGCTCCTGTAGAAGTGTACTGTAAACATTTATTTCAGACACAGGAATTTACCACACAAGATTTAGGTTATTTTAGGTTAAGTTATCTCTCCATTAGGACCATAAGCTGCTTAAAGTCAGGAATCTTATTTATTTATTTATTTATTTATTTATTTATTTATTTCTGCCACCCAGGCTACAGTACAGTGGCCAGATCTCAGCTCACTACAACCTCTGCCTCTTGGGTTCAAGTGATTTTCTCGCCTCAGCCTCCCAAGTAGCTGGGACTACAGAGGCGTGCCACCACGCCTGGCTAATTTTTGTACTTTTAGTAGAGATGGGGTTTTGCCATGTTGGCCAGGCTGGAGGAATTCTATTTATATTGCCACTACTTAACACAGTGGCTGATACATTGCCTGTGGTTAAGAAATGCTTGTTGAACTATACCGTCATATGTCAAATGTATTAGGGTGTTTAGTTTTTTTTTTTTCCTGAGACGGAGTCTGTCGCCCAGGCTGGAGTGCAGTGGCGTGATCTTGGCTCACTGCAACCTCCACCTCTCGAGTAGCGGGGATTACAGGCGCCTGCCACCATGCCTGGCTAATTTTTGTATTTTTAGTAGAGATGGGGTTTCGCCATCTTGGCCAGGCTGGTCTTGAACTCCTGACTTCAGGTAATCCGCCTGCCTCGGCATCCCAAAGTGCTGGGATTACAGGAGTGAGCCACTGTGCCCGGCCAGGTTTTAACTTTTTTTTGAGATGGAGTTTTGCTCTTGTCTCCCAGGCTGGGGTGCAATGGCACGATCTCAGCTCACTGTATCCTCTTCCTCCTGGGTTCAAGCAATTCTCCTGCCTCAGCCTCCCTAGTACCTGGGATGACAGGCATCCGCCACCATGCCCAGCTAATTTCTTTTGTAGTTTTAGCAGAGACAGGGTTTCACCACGTTGGCCAGGCTGGTCTTGAACTCCTGACCTTAGGTGATTTGCCTGCCTCGACCTCCCAAAGTGCTGGGATTACAGATGTGAGCCACCGTGCCCAGTGGGGTTTTTACTTTTTTAAAGGAATTATAGTAAATGTTTTTGTAAACCAAGTAACCATTACTACTTCATGTGGTTTTTTGAATTACTATTTCCATACATTGTTTTACTTAAAAGTAACTTGACCTTTATTCCAGAAGTTCATTATTTTATTAAACTACATGGTATCCAAATGCCAATAATTTTGGAATTATCAGCACTCTCAACTAATTTGTTCAATAATCTATTTTAATGGACATCTTAAGGACCTGGCATTTGAGATCATTGGATTTAAACATTTATAAATCCCCTTGCAGTCAGAGTCTAGTCTATGTTATTTTTTAAAAGTGAAATGAAATGTATACTACATATGAAATGAACTTTTTTTTGAGAGTCTTGCTCTGTTGCCCAGGCTGGAGTGCAGTGGCATGATCTCAGTTCACTGCAAGTTCCGCCTCCCAGGTTCAAGCAATTCTCTTGTCTCAGCCTCCCGAGTAGCTGGGACTACAGGCGCCCACCACCACGCCTGGCTAATTTTTTGTATTTTTAGTAGAGACGGTGTTTCACTGTGTTAGCCAGAATGGTCTCGATCTCCTGACCTTGTGATCTGCCCGCCTCGGCCTCCCAAAGTACAGGGATTACAGGCGTGAGCTACTGCGCCCGGCCCGATTTTTTGTATTTTTAGTGAAGACGGGGTTTCACCGTGTTAGTCAGGATGGTCTTGATCTCCTGACCTTGTGATTTGCCCTCCTCGGTCTCCCAAAGTGCTGGGATTACAGGCGTGAGCCACTGAGCCCAGCCCCATGAAACAAAAATTTAATCCTGCTATACAACATTTTTTCCCGTGGACAGTCATAATACATGCTGGCCTTGCACTAAATAGTTTAGAACCCATTACTTGGGCCTGCCTTCTGTCGACAAGTCTAAAATGTCACTTATATTGATTTATATGGCTTCATTCAGTCTTTTCTCAGGATTTTTTTGAACATTCACTTATTGTTGCCTTTGGTAAGTGAACTAATCTTGGAATAGAAAAGGGAAAATTCATAAGCATTTATCTTAGACTATTATAGGCACTGAAGATAGAAAGAACTAAGAGTTACTTTTCTCAGTTGGGCCTAGTTTAATGTAATCAACATCATCATCACCATACTAACATTTACTGAATGTTCACTCTGAGCCAGGCAGTGTACATTATCTCATTTTACCCTTAACATTATGAAAGAATTACTATTCCTGATCTCTTATTACAGATAAAAATCTGATGCCCAACTTCACAGAGTGTGTACAGTAGAGCTGGATGCAAATCTAAGCTGTCTAATCTCAAGCCCAGTCTTTTTAACAACTATGGTATAGATTTCAGCTAAATCATGACATGAAGGATTTCAGAAAAGTGGCTTGATAAATTATAAAGAACTCCATCTAGCCTCCAAGACTGCTGAATACTAAGCCCCTCCATCTAAAACTTTCTTTTCATTTTGTGCTTTAATAAAAGGCAATGTCGTCATTGGGAATGTTCGATGAAGAGTGGTGTACCAATTCAAGACAAGGGAAGCCTAAGTATTTATTCCAAAATCTTTTCAAGTAATCCTGTAATGGGACTTTCGGGGATGCCTTTATACCCTAGAAAGCGTTTAAAACTTGAAACTCTTGCCTAATTTCTAATGTCGAAAGGACAATTCAGCATTCTTACTCACTTTTAATTTTGCTTTGCCACTAGCAGATATGGCAGGCATCCATACATGCTGACATAATGCATGTTAGAGCAGTTTACTCCAGTTGAAAGTTGCTTCACACTGCTTCAGCAATTCTCTCACAGGAACTGGAGAAACTGCCTTTTTTTTTTTAGGAGACTGTATCTATCCCAGCTAATATACAAATCAACATGGAAAATCAATATTTAATTGCTTTTAAAAAGTAAACAGTCCTATAACAACTGACTTGGGATGCCTCTAAGTTCTTAAAATGACTTTCAGGGGTTAAAGTGTAAAAAGTAGGGAGCTTAATTAATATGCAGACGAATGTTAGCAATCCACACAGTCAAGTTTTATGCTTAAGGTGTTTATTGCATAGAAGGAGAGATGAGCCACTTGGCCAGGTGCAGTGACTCATGCCTGTAATCCCAGCACTTTGGGAGGATGAGGCAGGTGGATCACAAGGTGAGGAGTTCGAGACCAGCCTGACCAACAAGGTGAAACCCCGTTTCTAATAAAAATACAAAAGTAGCTGTAATCCCAGCTACTCAGGAGGCTGAGGCAGGAGAATCGCTTGAACCCGGGAGACAGAGGTTGCAGTGAGCCGAGATCACGCCATTGCACTCCAGCCTGGGTGACAGAGTGAGACTCCGTCTCAAAAAAAAAGGAAACGAGCCACCTAAGCAAATAATGATACCTATAGTAAATTCAATCACTTCCTAATCGTTTGGCTTCCAACCTCTCCCCCACATGACTCAAAATGTCAACTTCTTAACACATAGCACTCTAATAATATCAATTTACTATTTAAAAATATTTGTCGGAGTCATCTAAACTCAATAGCCAGGTATTCTAGGCTGCTAAGATGTAGTTTACATTCAAGTTTACCAACTTTTTTTAGTTAATTCCTTGAATGTGTTGGATACTTTCATAGCCTCTGGGCTCTCTGCTTGGGTCTTATACTTACCTTAAAATATTTTATCCCTTTGTTAGAAGACAAAATCCTAATGTTCCTTTAAGATGTTACATTCCACCTCGTTTCCCTACCTCTGATAGTCAGAATTCAGTTACTATGGCACTTTATTTGTATTCTTATTATAACATGGCTCATCCTTACCTGATACTATATATATATAAATAGATATATAAAAAAAATATATATATAGAAATATAAAAATTAAAAAAAATATATATATATTTTCATGAGCCACCGTGCCCAGCTCCTGAACTATATTAATAGTTTACTATGGAGATATTTGTTCCCTCAACTGAAAAATATCTTTCCTTTATACAAAAGTGATTCTTCTGATGGGTGTGGTGGCTCATGCCTGTAATCCCAGCACTTTGGGAGGCTGAGATGGGCAAATCACCTGAGGTCGGGAGTTCGAGACCAGCCTGACCAACATGGAGAAACCCTGTCTCTACAAAAAATACAAACAATTAGCAGGGTGTGGTGGCGCATGCCTGTAATCCCAGCTACTCGGGAGGCTGAGGCAGGAGAATCGCTTGAGCCTGGGAGGCGGAGGTTGCAGTGAGCCGAGATTGTGCCACTGCATTCTAGCCTGGGAGACAGAGCAAGACTCTGTCTCAAAAAAAAGAAGAAGAAAAAAAAGAATGTCACTAGTGTGGAGTCAAGTTATAATTTTAAACAGGGCAGTTAGGATAGAGCTCACGAAAAAAGGGTGAAATTTGACCCTCCTCAAATTTGGAAGGAGGTGAGGGAGGTACTAATATCTAGGGGAAGAGTTTTCTGGGAAGACGAAACAGCTAGTGCAAAGGCTCCAAGATGAACATGTGATCCCAGCTACTCGGGAGGCTGAGGTAGGAGAATCGCTTGAACCCGGGAGGCGGAGGTTGTGGTGAGCCGAGATCCTGCCATTGCACTCCAGCCTGGGCAACAAGAGTGAAACTCCATCTCAAAAAATAAAAATAAAAAAAGAAGGCTGTTATAGTAACTGAGGTAGTGTCACGAACCAAGTAGACAGCAGTGGAGGTGGACAGAATCTATTTTATGTATGTATATTTATATATGTGTATCAATTTTATTGAGGTATAATTTACATAATAAACTATATCCATATAAACTGTACAACCTGATGAGTTTTGTCAGATGTATGTACTCATGAAACCATCAACACAATCAAAGGAAGATTTTCATCCCCCGCAAACTTCCCTTTTGCTCCTCTGCAGTCAGTAAACGTCTCTCTCTCTAAATCGATTTCCTAGGCAAACACTGATCCACTCTTTTTCACTACAGATTAGCTTACGTTTTCCAGAATTTCTTTTCTTTTTTTTTTTCTTTTTTTGAGACAGAGTCTCGCTCTGTGGCCCTGACTAGAGTGCAGTGGTACAATCTCGGCTCACTCCAACCTCTGCCTCCTGGGTTCAGGCGATCCTCCAGTCTCAGTCTCCCTGGTAGCTCAGACTACAGACGTGCGCCATCATGCCCAGCTAATTTTTGTATTTTTAGTAGAGATGGGGTTTCACCATGTTGACCAGGCTGGTCTTAAACTCCTGACCTCAGGTGATTCACCTACCTCGTCCTCCCAAAGTGTTGGGATTATAGGCGTGAGCCACTGCACCCGGCCTAGAATTTCATATGAATACAATTACACAGCATACACTATATATACTTCTTTGTATCTGGCTTTTGGTCATTCAGTATTAAGATTCTGAGATTCATGCACATTGTTGTAGGATAGATACTGAATTTGTGGACAGACTAGATTTAGAGTTTGAAAAAACGTAACTGAGGATGATTCCTTAAGGCTTTCGGTCAGTGACTGGAAAAATGGAGCTAACATCAAGTGAGATAGAGAATGATCCAGGTGAAGAGGCTGGGGAAAGAAGATTAGGAATTAAGCTTTTGATATATTGATGATCCAGGTGGACATATTGAGTTGTATGCTAGATATAAATCTGGAGTTCAGAAGTGAGGTATAGACTGGAAATATGAATTTGGGAATGGTCAGCATTTTTTTTTTTTTTTTTTTTTGAGATGGAGTTTCACTCTTGTTGCCCAGGCTAGAGTGCAGTGGCGTGATCTCAGCTCATTGCAACCTCCACCTGCTGGGTTCAAGTGATTCTCCTGCCTCAGCCTCCCGAGTAGCTGGGATTACAGGCATGTGCCACCATGCCCGGCTAATTTTGTATTTTTAGTAGAGATGGGGTTTCTCCATGTTGGTCAGGCTAGTCTCGAACTCCCAACCTCAGATGATCCGCCCCCCTTGGCCTCCCAAAGTGCTAGAATTACAGGTGTGAGCCACCGCTCCAGGCCAAGCATATTGTTAACGCTGTTAAAACCACAGTACTGAATGAGATCACCAAGGACACGTAGTCAAAAGAGAAGACCAAGGTCCAATCTCTGAAACATTCCAACTTTAAGAGATTGGGGATAAGAGGAAGAACCAAAGGAGGCCAAGAAGAAACCTCCAGTAAGATAAAAGGAAAATGAAGACATTGCGGTATCCTGAAAGTCAAGTGTAAAGTCTCAAGGGAGAGGAGCCGTAACTGTGTCAAATGCTGCTGATAGGTTAAATTAGAGATAAAAATTGACCTTGATAAAAGTAAATTTGGTGAAGTGGCAGGGACACATGCTTTCTTGGCTACGTTAAGGAGCCACTGGCGGAAAAGAAATTGGAGGCAGCAAGTATAGTTTGGCGAGTTAACCTGTAAAGGGGAGCAAAGAAAGGGAGATGTAGCTGGGAGGAAACGAAGAGTTAAGAAAAGGTTTTAGCTTGTTTTTAAGATGGGAAAAATAAGAACATGTTTGTAGGCTGATAGGAGTGAACCAGGAGGAAGAAAAATTGGTGTAGGAGAAAAGGCAGACTTGCTGAAGCAATGTCCTTGAGCAGACCAGAGAGGGTGGGAGCCAGTGTACCAATAAAGGATTAGCTTTTGAAGGAGGCATAGAAAGTTATCTACTCGCTTTTTTTTTTTTTTTTTTTTTATGAGAGGGAGTCTTGCTATCTCGCCAGGCTGGAGTGCAGTGGCACAATCTCGGCTCACTGCAACCTCTGCTTCCTGGGTTCAAGCGATTCTCCTGCCTCAGCCTCCTGAGTAGCTGGGGTTACAGGCGCGCACCACCACGCCCAGCTAATTTTTGTATTTTTAGTACAGATGGGGTCTCACCATGTTGTCCAGGCTGGTCTCAATCTCTTGACCTTGTGATCTGTCTGCCTTGGCCTCCCAAAGTGCTGGGATTACAGGCGTAAGCCACTGCGCCCAGCCTCTACTAGCTTTTTATTACTTAGTCCCTTTAAGCCTTGGTTTCCTTGTTTGACAATGAAGATTGAAAATGTGTTTCAGAGAGGATGAAGCTAAACATGTGTCTAACCTTGGTCAATATACTCATTACAGGTTAGCTGCCCTCTCTTTCCTCTCTTCATTTATAACTCTTAAAATGAAAGTAACCACATTTCACCTCGTGTAATATTTAAAAATGTACATGTTTTCTTTCTCAATTATAAACTTCTTGAAGGCAGTAATGGTCTTTTGGCCTTATGCTCCTTAGCACAAAGTTCTTGACTGAAACAGTTTCTCAATAAATACTCTATTAATTCGTTTCAATAATATCAGAAGAAACCTCTACAAATTGTCAAAAATGTGAATAATTCTGTCCAGTCTGTACGTTTTAGTCCTGTTTGTCAATCTTTTAAAAAATCTGTGCTCATTTCTGATAAACATAAAAATCTTCTCTTTATAAATGATTTAAAATTTCAAAATATCTCACCCACATCCATTCTGAGTACAACACTGCATTTACTAGGCGTTAGGAATCATTGTTCTAGTATAAAAAATAGGAAGAATGGGCAAGATATGGTTAGAGCAGGCAGTAGCTAATACATAATATTCATGTGCCAATTGATTCAAATCCCCTAGAAAGTCCTAGGATGATACATTGACAAATGACTAGATCACCTGTGTGTATGTGTATGCATATGTGTGTATCTGAGTGAGTTAGATTCAGGGAGTGGGGAAGAAATAAAACGTTAAATGTGGCAAACACTTAAAATTTGGTCAACATAGGTAAAACATATGTGGGATTTTTCTGATTTTTTTTCTTTTCTTTGTGCGATGGTGCGATCACAGCTCGCTGCAACCTCCATCTCCGGGATTCAAGTGATTCTCCTGACTCAGTCTCCTGAGTAGCTGGGATTACAGGCATGCACCACCACGCTCAGCTACCTTTTTTGTATTTTTCGTAGAGACAGGGTTTCACCATATTGGCCAGGCTGGTCTCAAACTCCTGAGCTCAGGTGATTCACCCACCTTGGCCTCCCAAAATGCTGAGATTACAGGCATGAGCCACCAGGCCTGGCCTGAGTTTTTTTTTAATGGACAGAACAATATGAACACAACTTTTCTGAATTATTCTTATAACTTCTATAAGTTTTGGGAAAAAAGAATGGGACGGGGAGACTGGCAGTCACTTCTCTTTAATTAAAGAGTATAATTTTGACTGACAATGTAACATCTAGGCCGTCCATGTAACCTCTGTACCTCATTTTATTTTCCTGTAGCATGGGTGATATTTTCGTTGTCTTAACAGTTAAGCTACATGACATTTAATTGATATATGTGCATTCTCAAACTTTTACAAAAGCCAAAGTATTTTCACCTAAAATGTTTAAAAAGAATCAATATTTCAAATCACATTTAGCTTGTTACATCTAGCTATTGAGCAGCTGCAATAAACTTCACATAACATAGGTAGGTGGAACTGGGTCATTGTATAGGTATATGGATTTTAAACAACCATAATATAAAAGGCAAAACTTACCAACAAATAGAGCCACTGGCTACTATAGAGTTTTAGAAAATAGACAAACAACTACCTGATTTGACTGCCTTTAGGCGGGACATGAACTCTTTCCTTTGCTTCAGTTTCTACTATGTGTATGGCTTCATATCCTGAAGCTTTCTATCTTTATCTTATCTCTCCGGTCCTGAGTTTGCTACTCCTGGAAAGATTTCTTCTTTCTCATGATTAATAAGAATTTTTTTAAAGGATGGATATAGGCCTCAGTCATATCAGAAGAGATCAAGGTAAAAGTTGCTCTGAGAATTAGAATGCAAGATGAAGGGCTTAAGGGCTTAAGCAAAGAGGTTTTGAAACCCCAGATACCAGTCAGTAGCCAAATACAGAGATATACTATGACAACTATTAGTCAAATGTTACAGTGTTAAATTTTATGTAATCTGGCCCTTCCTTACTTAATTTCACCACTGCTTTCTATGTCATTCTCTGCTACTTTTTGTCATACTTCAGCTACACTGGCTTTCTTTTCATTCCTCAGAGCTTCACAGGGCTGGTTCCTTCTTTACTTGCAGATCTGTGTTTGAACGTCACCACCTCAGAGAGGCCTTCCGGGACTACCTTTATCTAGAGTGCCTTTTCTCCCTTGTAGTGACCAGCACCAGATGTTTTCATCATAGCACCTGAAATTATCTAAAATTATTTTATTCATATGTTCCTTATATGTTTATTGTTTCTCTCCTGTCTGTCCTATTCACTGCTATATCCCCTCATACATCATAGGAAATCACAAATATTTTTTAAAAGAATAAAAGGAGATATCCAAATTACGTTTCTGTACTAAAATTACATGGTAAAAAATCTGCAAAGTCTTCCTAAGAATCCAAAAGAACTGGTATCTATTCAGATAATAATATTTACACTGAATATTAGTAGTACTCCCAGCTGCTCAGGAGGCTGAAGCAATCCTCCCGATATGTTATGGGGGGAAAACAGTAACAATAATGAAGACTATAAGCGTGCACTACCACACCCAGCTAATTTTTAAATTTTTTGTAGAGATAGGCTCTCACTATGTTGCCCAGGCTGGTCTCAAACTCTTGACTTCATGTGATCCTTCTGTCTTGGCCTCCCAAACTACTAGGATTACAGGCATGAGCCATCATGCCTAGCTACAATTTCTTTTGAACAATAAGTTACCAATTGGAGAAGACATATTAGTCTGAAATGACCTAGTTGATTCTACTTTTGGATGCTTATAGAGGTCACTAAAAACAAAGGGGAGATTTAACAATTAATCTTGACAGTATCAACTCCAAATTGTAAGTAACAAATCAGAAGTTCTCAGACTTTAAGGTATATGCATCACCTGGGTATCTTGTTAAAATGTAGATTCTTAGTTTCAATAGGTCTGAGACCAGAGATCCTGCATTCCTAACAAGTTTCCAGGTAATGCCATTGCTCCTGGTCCATGGACTATATTGAATTGCAAGGCTCAAGATGAAGCTGGAAATAACCTTTAGAAAATCACCGAGAGCAAAACAGTAAGTTATATTGTCAAGATCACAAATAAAGACTCATATAGACAAAAAACTAACAAATAAAAACACACACCTGTCCTAATGTTATAAGAATGGATTCTTTTTTTTTTTTTTTTGAGACGGAGTCTCGCTCTGTCGCCCAGGCTGGAGTGCAGTGGCGGGATCTCAGCTCGCTGCAAGCTCCGCCTCCCGGGTTCATGCCATTCTCCTGCCTCAGCCTCCCGAGTAGCTGAGACTACAGGCGCCCGCCACCTCGCCCGGCTAGCTTTTTGAATTTTTAGTAGAGACGGGGTTTCACCCTGTTAGCCAGGATGGTCTCGATCTCCTGACCTCGTGATCCGCCCATCTCGGCCTCCCAAAGTGCTGGGATTACAGGCTTGAGCCACCGCACCCGGCCAAGAATGGATTCTTGTGTTTTGAGATAAAAATTTCTGTGACAGCATTATATACAGGTTCAAAAAGAGCTGGATAGAAGTGATGATATGTTATGGGGGAAAAAAGTAACAATAATGAAGACAAAGATACCAATATTGAAGATACCTATGAAGAAAATAAAATGAGAATGAAACATGCAATGTTTCTAAATTGTTACTATAAACTTGGATATAAACCAACACATTAAATATTCCATATAGATATTTGACTTTTTCATTTACATGTCCAGAAGCTGGTATATTCAAGGTGGCTAATAAACTTTAAAAAATAATCTTGTTATGAAAAGTTGAGGTTATCCTTGTACTTGTCATCACCTTATATTCAGGCAGATGGGCTTCGTTGTTCTAACCTAAATCTGTGCCAGAGCCCATAATCTATATCCCAGAAGCTACCACTTCCCTAGCGTTCGTATTTGTTACAAAGAAAGCCATTTGTATTTCATACTTCTCTTTGATATCTAAGCTGGCAAGTTTCTTCCATGGTTCTTGGGTTCCTCTTGTACTTGCACGATCTATGCAATGACAAATACATAAGTTACACTGGTCCTAAACTGTTTAAGACCAGTTAATTAAAAATACAAGATTAAATTGAAAAGATTATACAAAAAAAGTTAAACAAAATTTAGGATTCCTCAAATACACAAAATATTAAAATCTTCCAAACTTTTGAATAACATTCACTTGTTTCAACACTGTTTTTCTTCCCTATATAAACTTCTCTCAATTTTGCAAAAAACATTCAACAAACTCATATAACCTTTTGCCATTTATAGCTATCTTGAGTTCAAATACAGTACTTTCAAAAAAATCAGTAAATTATACCCTTTGAAGACACAAAGTGTGTTTTGAGATGTTTTTTATGGGTCTATGGTACTTAAGGTTTCTGATAATTTTGTGAATTATTAACAGAGTTCTATTTGTGGTCTGTTTAAATTACTAAAATTTATTTATTTATTTTTTGAGACGGAGTCTTGCTCTGTCACCCAGGATGGAGTGTAGTGGCTTGATCTTGGCTCACTGCAACCTCTGCCTCCCAGGTTCAAGCAATCCTCCTGTCTCGGCCTCCCCAGTAGCTGGGACTACAGGTGCACATCATCACACCCAGCTAATTTTTGTATTTCTAGTAGAGACGGGGTTTCACCATATTGGTCAGGCTGGTCTCAAACTCCTGATCTCAGGTGATCCACCCGTCTCAGTCTCCCATAGTGTTGGAATTACAGGCGTGAGTCAACATGTCCAGCCACTAAAGGTTATTTTTTTTAAAAAAAACTTTCTGAGTGTTTATCTTTCTGGCTGACATCTAGGAATACAACCTCAGTTACAATATAATTGTATTCCTGCAAGTTGGGGGAGTCAAGCTTCTTCTTCCACTTGGGGGCAGTGGGTATTTTTGGCTTTCTTCTCCATCCACCCCCTTACCCCTGTAATTAAAGCTGAATATGTACAAATAAAGGAGGACTACTGGGCAAGAGCCATTTTCAAAAGGGTATGAATTGCTTCTGTGCTAGGTCTCCAATATCAGCAGGGAAACATCATCAAAGGAAATCAAGGCGATTCCTTTGCTGATACGGAAATTGTAAAGAATCTCTTTAGAACTAGAGACAGCAAGCTCAGTAATGCAAATGTACTCGCGTGTTCATCTGAAAAACAACAATATCCCCATTTACTATTTAGCAAAAATTGAAAGACTAGGACCAAAAGCTCAAAAGATGGAAGGTGTAAAAGAAAGTCTCTTTTCTGCTCAGCACTTTGGCAGGCATCGCACTGAATTTGCATCTGTCTGAGTGGTAACTTCCAAAAGTCTGAGAAAGTAAATGTGAGCTGAATATCAAGCGATAAAACAGATAATTCTGACAGACTCTGTTTGTGTGGGAGGGTTGGGTGTTGAGTACCAAAGAGGCGAGGATTAGCATAGTCAAGAAAGCTCACAAATCTAAAACCAACCCTAAGTGAAAGAAAATGAACTCAGGGCAAGTTTTCTAAATAATCTCACTATACACACACACACACACACACACACACACACACACACACACACACACACACACACACACTCTCACTCTTTAGTATACTGAAGGATATTTTGCAAAGTACTCTTTTCTTCCTGAATTCTATTGTTCTTTCTGTTCCTCAACAGTTGTACGTGTCTATCGCCTAATTATTTCCTTATTCTTTGCTCATCTCTCTCCTTTCTTAGGACCTTCCTTTCCCTTCCTTTTTTATTTTTCTAATTGTAATTTTAATTTTAGTTATTTATTTATTTGTTTATTTATCTATTTAGAGACGGAGTCTCCTCTGTCGCCCAGGCTGGAGTGCAGTGGCACAATCTCGGCTCACTGCAAGCTCTGCCTCCCGGGTTCACGCCATTCTCCTGCCTCAGCTCCCTGAGTAGCTGGGACTACAGGCACCCGCCACCATGCCCGGCTAATTTTTTGTATTTTTTTAGTAGAGACGGGGTTTCACCGTGTTAGCCAGGATGGTCTTGATCTCCTGACCTCGTGATCTGTCCACCTCGGCCTCCCAAAGTGCTGGGATTACAGGCGTGAGTCACCGCGCCCGGCCTTTATGTATTTTTATTTTTTTTGAGACAGAGTCTTGCTCTATTGCCCAGGCTGGAGTGCAGTGGTGCAATTTTGGCTCACTACCACCTCTGCTGGGTTCAAATGATTCTCCTGCTTCAGCCTCTCAAGTAACTGGGACTATAGGCATGTGCCACCACACCTGGCTAATTTTTGTATTTTTAGTAGAAACGGGTTTCACCATGTTGGCCAGGCTGATCTCAAACTCCTGACCTCAAATGATCTGCCTGCCTCAGCCTCCCAAAGTGCTGGGATTACAAGCATGAGCCACTGCGTCCCGCCTATTTTTTAAATTTTTACCTCCCTAATACAGCCAGAAATATCAAATTTGGTTTGCTTTCAAATAGTGATAGTTTAGTTCTACAATTTTTGCCCTCTCCACACACACCTGCCTGGGTTTCCTTGGTGCTTAATAAATGTTAGACAGTGTAATGCCATAAGCAGCTGCAAATGTCACTGTCAAGCAAGGCTCCTTTAAAGCTGCAAAGAGGTGGAAACATCAAGCAAAATAGTTAAGGGAGGCTAAAAAGAAAACCAAAAACTCTAGCACTTAGCACCGTTCTTGGTACACAGGGAACTTGATAATAAAAGTTTGCTTAAGTGTTTGTTGAAATTTTAAGGACCTTTCTCAAGGAACCCTGTATTTTGTAGCTACCCTCTTCCTCAAAACTAGAAGAATTCATGGATGAAGATCCAACAAAGATACTTTCTTTTTTTCCATTTACATTTGCAGTCATTAAAGCCTGAAATAATGGTCAAAATATTCAAAACTTGGCCGGGCATGGTGGCTCACTCCTGTAATCCCAGCCCTTTGGGAGACCAAGGCGGGCGGATCATGAGGTCAGGAGTTCAAGACCAGCCTAACCAACATGGAGAAACCCCGTCTCTACTAAATACAAAAATTAACGCTTGCATGTAGTCCCAGCTACTCAGGAGGCTGAGGCAGGAGGATCACTTGAACCTGGGATGTGGAGGTTGCAGTGAGCTGAGATCGTGCCTCTGTACTCCAGCCTGGGTGACACAGCAAGACTCTGTCTCAAGAAAAAAAAAAATTCAAACTTCAAAGCACGATAAGGGTTAAGTGCATCAAAAGTAAGAAAGGCTGGGGGTTATCAAATTATGATAATATTTTTTCTCCTCAGACTATTCCCCTTTAACTTTTGCAGAATTACATTAATTGTGAAGAAAATTTAATTCCAAATGCCTCTTTTAGAATATTTGTATGCTTCAGATACTTGTCCAGTATGGTGGGGTTTTTGGTCTGTTTTGTTTTTTTTTGTCTTTCTCTGTCCCTATCCACCCATCTTTAAGTGGGGAAAATACAGTATGCATTTCTGCACAGATCAAGGAAGGAAATCAGGGTGACCTGTACTATCCATACTGTACTGACCACATCCATACTCTGTTGGCAGTGACAGGAGGCAGAGCAAAAATGTTGGCAAGAGGGAAAACTAGGTCAAGAGCCCCAGGTGCTCAGAATGAACGACAGTAGAGCCTGAAGGGTTTTGGCACTGCCTCATCTCTCTTGTCAACTGCTGAAGGCAGTCTAGCGTGCTAGGTAAGAACATTACTCAGATGCAAGATTATCTGTATTTGAATTTTGCTTCTGCCTCTGACTTGTGGTATTGGTCAAGTAACTTAACCTCTCTAAGCCTCAGTTTTCTTATGGCTATAATAGGAAAAATAAAATAAAGTGAGAATAGCAGGGTCAGGTACAAGTTTTTATAAAGAAGAGATCTTTGCTGGAGAGAGGTAAGAGGTCAAAGGTAAGAAAGAGACAGAACAGCTAATAGGCACTGTTTTTAACTGTGGCAAAGCAAAAAATATTTAGGTATGTTTAAAAAATCTTCTGCACATATCAGTGCAGAATATTAGTCACTCAAGGCATGTTGGATAAACGAATTAAAAAATGGAAGAACAACTATTCAATGCTAATAACTGATAAACTTGGTATTAAAAAGAGATATGAGAACAGATCAATTTTCCTTAACTATGATGACCTCTCAAAATATTTGGAAAACAGAGCATTTTTTTTCTACAAGTGAAAATTCCAATATCACAACTACCATTCTGTAAACTTCATAAATGCACACAGATCTCGGGGAAAGATGAGTGGAACTGTGCACTATTCTGTCTTTAGTACCGCCACTCCATTTTGACCCTACCCAAAAACCAAATGTACTACTCAACACCCACCCAAACAATCAAAATCTCCAGACCAGGAAATGGATAAACAAAGTACCTGACACCACTCTCTTCCTTTACTGAATTCCTTTCACTTATTCTGTCACTAGAGAAATAAGTGGCCCTATTTCAACTTCAGCTTCTATAGATTACTATGATTTTAATAAAAGATGTATTATAAAACCCTACTTACCCTTCTTAAAATTGAAACCAGTCCCCATTCCTTATCTTCCTTCTCTGTTTTTCTGCTTCACAGCATTTGCCACCTTCTAATAAAACAGGTATTTCACTTAATTTGCATACTTTCTCTCTCTCCCTTCTAGCATGTAAACTCTATGAGGACAGGATTTTCAGTCCGTTTTGTTCACTGTTGCATCTTCAATGCCTGAAACAATGTTTGGCAGATTGTACGTGTGCAAAGAGCACTAGCCAAAAGCCTGAATAAATTAATCAACTCTATTACAATAGAACAATGCTATGAGACATTTCTTTTGAACTGACTCTTATCTGTGCACTGTTTTCCCCATGTTAATGTCCATTTACAAACTTCATATTATGTCCCAAGAATTGGTTTCTCTCGAGGCCATAACTTTCTTGAAGGGGAACACTCCATATTATTTTTTAATTTTTCCCTTATGCTCTCCTGTTTTATATTTTAGAGATGGAGTTTTGTTCTTCTTGCCCAGGCTGGAGTCCAATGGCATGATCTCGGCTCACTGCAACCTCTACCTCCCGGGTTCAAGCTATTCTCCTGCCTCAGCCTCCTGAGTAGCTGGGATTACAGGCGCCTGCCACCACACCCAGCTAATTTTTGTATTTTTAGTAGAGATGGGGTTTCACCATGTTGGCCAGGCTGGTCTTTAACTCCTGACCTCAGGTGATCCACCTGCCTTGGCCTCCCAAAGTGTTGGGATTACAGGTGTGAGCCACCATGCCTGGTCCCATATTTTAAATACTAATAAATAAAGTTCAGTTAACTTCTCTCTTTACACTCCTGGTCTTGCCCTTCCTTTTGCCTCCCTCATGCCAACAACACTTTGCTGAAGAGAGTCTGGCACTGTTTCAGTGAAGTCATTTTCTATACTACTTGGTTATGAAGTGAATGAATAGACTATGGTTTTAAGTTGTTGAAAAGGCAAGCAGTGTTTTTCAGAAGAAATTCTTTTATGAGTTCCAATGCAATAAAATAGCTCAGTGATTCAACTGGCTGAATTACATTTCATTCACTCAGAGGTAAATTCCACTAAAGAAAACTAAAGAGCACATACTTCCCCCTTTAATTTTGGCTCTCTAGAAATTTCTCATTTAGAGATATTTCTCATACCGAGCACTAGAACCCTCAAAGGTCTCAGGGAAGAGACACAGGCTGTTTGAACTAGGTCAACTACAAAATATATAATAGTAACCAAAAAGAAGCCTTCACCAATTGGTGCTGAATTATTAATTACCTCTTCCTAGACTTCTTCGTATGATATTTGATTATTTCTTCATACCCCAGTTTAGAAAAATTACCATAAGTTATGCTTACACTAAGGAAATCCCTAAATATTCTTCAACAAGTTTGCATGGTTACAATGTTCTCTTAAAAGAAAAAAAAAATGTAATCTGAAATAAGTCACTGATAAATATTATCTATACTGCTTTAAGGCTTTTGATTTTTGAATGTTATATGTATACAACTTGTATTTGAGTTTGTCTTCATTTGTGGCATTTTTAGCAATTTGTTCAGATAATGTTCCTAAATCTTGATATGAACTAAACTTAGGAAAATTGACTATGCTTATAGGGATGTCAATAATTTCATTAGATATTATAAAATTGCAGTTATTCCCTCATTTTCCATTGCTATGAAAGGCAAATGGCAAAAAGAAAGAACATGACACCTGGAGTGAAAAAGGTTTATGTTTAAATCCTCTGCTTAATAGTATAGTCTTTAGCCTGCTACCTGGAAAAGCAACCATAGTTAAGAACATGGGTTATGATTAAAGTAGAACTGAGTTCAAATCCCAGATCTAATCCTAACTAACCATAAGGCAAGTTTCAAATCTAAGGTTCAGTTTCCTCATCTGTACAAAGGACATAATATGATAAATGTGGCCGGGCGTGGCGGCTCACGCCTGTAATCTCAGCACTTTGGGAGCCCAAGGTGGGCGGATCACGAGGCGAGGAGATGGAGACCACAGTGAAACCCGTCTCTACTAAAAACACAAAAGTTAGGCTGGTGCAGTGCGGGGCGCCTGTAGTCCCAGCTACTCGCGAGGCTGAGGCAGGAGAATGGCGTGAACCCGGGAGGCGGAGCTTGCAGTGAGCCGAGACGCGCCACTGCACTCCAGCCTGAGCGACAGAGCGAGACTCCGTCTCAAAAAACAAACAAACAAAAAATACATATATACATATATATATAAATGTGTCGAACACAGGATTGTTTATTGTTAGGATTTAATAAGATAGTATATGTAATTGTGTTAAACAAGGTGGCATGCATAGAATAACCATTCAATAAACTTAATCCGCCAGGCTTAGTGGTTTATGCCTATAATCCCAACACTTTCGGAGGCTGAGGCGGGTGGATCATTTGAGGTCAGGAGTTCGAGACTAGCCTCATGAACGTGGTGAAATCCTGTCTCTACTAAAAATACAAAAATTAGCTGGGCGCAGTGGCATGCATCTGTAATTCTAGCTATTAGGGAGGCTGAAATAGGAGAATCCCTTTAACCCGAGAGGCGGAGGTTGCAGTAAACCGAGATTGTGCCACTGCACTCCAGCCTGGGCGACAAAGCAAGACTCTGTCTCAAAAAACAAAAAAAATAATAAAAATAAACTTAATCCACAACTACTAACAAATGACATAATTAAATGTGATATTCTATAGAGAATATATATATCAATTGTCAAGTATTTAACTGTTAATTTTTTACTATTTTATGTATGTCAAAAAAGTTGGTAGCCGGGCATGGTGGCTCATGCCTGTAATCTCAGCACTTTGGCAGGCAGAGGTGGGCAGATCACTTGAGGTCAGGAGTTCAAGAGTAGCCTGGCCAATATGGTGAAACCCCATCTCTACTAAAAATACAAAAATTAGCAAGGGGTGGTGGCGGGTGCCTATAATCCCAGCTACTTGGGAGGCTGAGGAAGGAGCATTGCTTGAACCCGGGAGGCAGAGGCTGCATGAGCTGAGATCACGCCACTGTGCTCCAGCCTGGGCAACAGAACGAGAGTCCGTCTCAAAAAAAAAAAAAAAAAAAAAAAAAAAAGTTGGCTCAACTGCCATTGGATTTTCTTCTCTGCTGCTTTGGAGAGGTTAGTCTTCTTCCATCATAGGATAGAAGTCACTTTTCAGATATTTACAAGAGGACACCATGTTTCATAAAATAATAAAGAATGTAGAAAGTATTCTGTGCCATTTTTTCTGGATACTCAGAGTAATTTATTTTCTCTCAAAGCTCGATCACTGCTGGTTTTTGTTTTTTAACTTTTATTTTAAGTTCGGGGTACACATACAAGTTTATTATATAGGTAAACTGGTGTCATGGTGTTTTGGTGTATAGATTATTTTGTCACCCAGGTACTAAGTATAGTACCTGATAGTTATTTTTTCTGATCCTCTCCCTCCATTTGGAGTTTTCTTATTCTATTCCTATTTACTGATAACTTTATTTTTTATGTTTTTATTTAATTTTTTTAGAATTTAGACAGGGTCTCACTATGTTGCCCAGGCTGGTGTCGAACTCCTGGGCTCAAGTGATCCTCCTGTCTCGGCCTCCCAAAGTACTGGGATTATAGGGGTGAGCCACCTCACCCAGCTGATAACTTTAATTATATCAACACCTGGTCTAAATTTTTCTTTTTTACTTATATTCTTCATGACTGTAAGTGGATGTGAAATTTTTCATAATTTTTATAAAAATCCATACACAGCCGGGCACAGTGGCTCACGCCTGTAATCCCAGCCCTTTGGGAGGCCAAGGTGGGCGAATCATGAGGTCAGAAGACCGAGACCATCCTGACTAACATGGTAAAACCCCGTCTCTACTAAAAATATTAAAAAATTATCCAGGCGTAGTGGCAGGCGCCTGTAGTCCCAGCTACTCGGGAGGCTGAGGCAGGAGAATGGCATGAACCCGGGAGGCAGAGCTTGTAGTGAGCTGAGATCGCGTCACTGCACTCCAGCCTGGGCAACAGAGTGAGACTCTGTCTCAAAGAAAAAATAAAATAAAATAAAAATAAATAAATAAATAAATATAAAAATCCATACATGTTTCCCTCAAGTTCTTGAGTCTAAAATTAACGTAGATCTATCCTTACTTTTATTTAGTGGACCTTAATGTTCACTGAAGAAATATTACTGATACTTAGAGTAACTAAGCCACAATGGTAGGTTCCACAGTTAAAAGATAATTTTACAAATTTTACTTTGGACTTAAAGTAATCATTCCATTGTAAAGTAGTAACATTAAACTTTTGCTCTCAGAGTTTGTTCTACTTCATCAGCGCACTCAAATAGAATGCTCCATAATGAAGAAAATTGTCTATCACTTCATTTGCACTATCCAATAATGGTAGCCATTAACAACATGTGGCTATTAAGCACTTGAAATGTGGCTAGTGCAACAGAAGAACTGAATGTATAAGTGTTTGATTTTAATTAATTTTCATTTAAATAGCTATTCGGCTAGCAACTACCATGTTGGACAACACAGTTCTAGATAGTTCAAAAAACATCAGTAATTATGTGGAAATAGAATAATAATGATTTGCATAACTAAACTATACAGGTTATATCATTGCCCCAGGAATTGCTGACACATCTCTTGACTAATTGTGCAAGAAGCAATGAGGTTTTGAACACTGTTTTTTACCACATTATGAATCAACTTTCCCACCTCCTCTTCCCCCCATCTCTGGAGTCCTCATAGTTTTCTCTTTAAAATCATTTGTAAAACAGAAAGCAAAGATCTCAGATCTAACCAGTAGTCTAACTCTGACCTTAGGCTCCCATGGGAATTCAATTATTTTTGTTGGCCTAACCTCTAAGGGATGATGGATTTGCTATCTCTGTGTCCTCCTCCTGCCGACTCCGCCTCCCGCCCTCACATCTTCTCCTCTGACTAGTCACGTTTAGTTAGTTTCTTGACCTGCTGCCTTTGTTTTAAACAGGAATGAAAGAGAACCACAACTGGAAACAGAAACTGTTGCATAAAGTTATCAGGTCGCAATGGGAAAAATGAGACTGTGTATGTGTTAAGTGTTTTCTCAGGGTTTAGGACAGCAGCTGCAGCTACCCCTTCTTTCCTCCCACTGTCAGACAAATTTCCAAGCACTGGATAGTAGAGTTACACCACTAGCTAGCTAGCAAAGGTCATGGTATCCTCTATGAACTGTTAATGAAGTTCTGGAAGTTCTTTCCTTAAAAAACAAAAGTTCTGAATGCTGATTCTCTAACCACGGAAATGGTATCTTATTACTAAAACACTAAAAATGTTAAGCTGCATACTGCTCCAGTGAGTAGTCTATAGACTTGTTACCATTTGTACTGGCCATAGTGAAAAAGGGTTTGACACTACATGATAGTTACTGGTACTTGTTCCCAATAGCTGCTTAAAAGAAGCTGTTGGCAAGTTTGACTGCCTTTTTTTTTTTTTTTACATTTAAAAAATAACAACATTAAACACTTACATTTGTAAATGTAAGAAGGTTAAGGCATTCTAAGTCACAGGATGAGATAGGAGGTAGGCACAAGATACAGGACATAAAGACTTTGCTGATAAAACAGGTTGCAGTAAAGAAGCCAAAACCAAAACCCACCAAAACCAAGATGGCAATGAGAGTGACCTCTGGTCGTCCTCACTGCTACACTCCCACCAAAGCCATGACAGTTTACAGATGCCATGGCAACATCAGGAATTTACTCTATATGGTCTAAAAAAGGGAAGCATGAATAATAGACCATTTGTTTAGCATATTATCAAGAAATAACCATAAAAATGGGTAACCAGCAGCCCCCCGGGACTGCTCTGTCTGTGGAGTAGCCATTGGTTTATTCCTTTACTTTCTTAATAAACTTGCTTTCACTTAAAAAAAAAAAAAATTAAACATTTACATTTGTATAAAGTACTTTCACAAACCTAATCAAATTCAATTATTTTAACAACCCAGTAAGGCAGGAAAATCAGTTATTATTATTCAGATTTTTTATGAGTGCCATCTGACTCCTAGGATAGCAGCATGTTTCCCAGTATGCCAGTACTTCTATCTGGCAAGGGTGCCACCCAAAAATGGTCTCGGGAGAAAGTAGACAGTATAGAAAAGTCTGTAATTTGGCCAGGCACAGTGGTTCACACCTGTAATGGCAGCATTTTAGGAGGCCGAGGCAGGTGGATTACCTGAGGTCAGGAGTTCGAGACCAGCCTGACTAACATGATGAAACCCCGTCTCTACTGAAAATACAAAAATTAGCCAGGTGTGGTGGCACGCGCCTGTAATCCCAGCTACTTGGGAGGCTGAGGCAACAGCATCATTTGAACCCGGGAGGTGGAGGTTGCAGTGACCCGAGATCACGCCACTGCACTCCAGCCTAGGGAACAAGAGTGAAACTCCGTCTCCAAAATAAAAAAAGTCTGTAATTTACTTCTTTATAATATTTGTTTGGTTGTAATTAATTGAGCTCTCAAACTTAGTTCCTAAAACTTTTTCTTCCCCCTCTTTGAATTATATTATTTTAAATGTTACCGGGCGTGGTGGCTCAATCCTGTAATCCCAGCACTTTGGGAGGCCAAGGTGGGCGGATGACCTGAGGTCAGGAGTTTGAGACCAGCCTGGCCAACATGGCAAAACCCCATCTCTTCTAAAAAGACAAAAATAAGCTGGGCATGGTGGTGCATGACTGTAATCCCAGCTACTCAGGAGGCTGAGGCAGGGAGAATTGCTTGAACCCAGAGGTAGAGGTTGCAATGAGCTGAGATCGGGCCACTGCATTCCAGCCTGGGTGACAGAGTGAGACTCTATATCAAAAAAAACAAACAAAAAAACAAAACAAAAAAAAGCCAACCTTCTAGGGTAGATTCTGTAAAAACCAAAATATGGACATCCTAAGTTCTCAGATGTATAAACAAGTTATAGTTCTAAGTTGCATCTCTTCAATTTTATTTCTTGAAACAACTGCCCTCCTCCCTGCCAATCTACCCTCCCTTCTTGGCTCAAATTGTGTTTGTTTTTTTTTTTAATGAAGTCTTGCTCTTGTCCCCCAGGCTGGAGTGCAATGGTGCAATCTTGGCTCACTGCAACCTCCACCTCACAGGTTCAAGTGATTCTCCTGCCTCAGCTTCCCGAGTAGCTGGGATTACAGGCGCCTGCTACCACGCCTGGCTGATTTTTGCACTTTTAGTAGAGACGGGGTTTCACCATGTTGTCCAGGCTGGTCTCAAACTCCTGACCTCAGGTGATCCACCTGCCTCAGCCTCCCAAAGTGCTGGGATTACAGGCGTGAGTCACCGCGCCTGGCCACATGGTAGTTTTCCTTATCTTCCTCCTGGCTATGTGCTGGGTAGCCGATTATCCACAATTATTATTGTAGCTCAAAACCTGAGTTTTCCTGTTTCTCTTCTTTTACCATTTTCTTATTCTTTCCCCCCATGGGCAACTCCCTCCCTTCTCATAATTAGCTTAAGACCTTAATGTTGGCTGGGCATGGTGCTCACACCTGTAATCACAGCATTTTGGGAGGCTGAGGTGGGAGGATCACTTGAGCCCAGGAATTTGAGGCCACAGGATCAGCCTGAGTAACACGGCAAAACCCAATTTCTACAATAAAATATAAAAATTAGCTGGGCATAGTGGCGTGCACATGTGGTCCCTGCTACTTGGAAGGCTGAGGTGGGAGGATTCCTTGAGTCAGGAAGGTGGAGGTTGCAGTGAGCCCTGATTGTGCCACTGCACTCTAACCTCTGTAACTGAGTGAGATTGTGTCTCATAAATAAATAAGCAGAACTTAATGTTTTCTAACAAAGTGGTTTTGATATTTGGTGAGCTATGTATAGATTCTTCTGAAATGTGAAATATGTACATCTTCAAATGTATAAATAAGGTAAGTTCTTCACACACTATGAAGCTTCACAAAAGGTTCCATTTAAATTTGTACCTTGACAAAATTATTGAACTTGGGGAGTATCTCTAAAGTTCAATAGGGAGTATCCCTAATGAGTTAAATCAGCAATATTACATCTGTTCCAAACTGGTATCTCATTTTTCTTGGAGTTCACAGAAAGCAACAAAAAAAGGCAACATAAAAATTATCCACAGCTTTGCTTGGATAGATTTCTATTATCTGCCCATTTAATATATAATATCTATTTGATATAATTTATTAAATGTTTATAATCATCCTTCTATTATATAAATAGGTTTACCACATCTGCTTGGTGATGTTGGTAGCTTTTTTCTTCTAAGGGAGAATATGGAGGAAGGATTTAAAGTACAGGAGGTCGAATGGAGTCAAGAATGTGTAAACTGTATAGTATAGATAGCCTTAATATATTCTGGACTTAGAGTTTTAGGGCAGTGGGAAAACTAATCACATTCATAAGACATTTTGCAACTACATTATTCCCCCACAAATAATAGTTATTTTAATCTATATCTACAAATAATAGTTACGGGCTATATCTACAAAGTTTGTGTAGATATCTACAGATTCTATGGCCCAACTTTTTCTTACAAGTGTTTCATAGGTATTCATGTAGTACTTTTAAAGTACAATTAATGAACTGTGTCCAGCAAAGGCTTGTACTGGCCTTTCCTTCAAAATTAATGCAATAAAACTGTACATTGTTGTCTCAGTAAAAATAAAGGCATCAAGAACTCACAAATAGGGGCCGGGCACGATGGCTCATGCCTGTAATCCCAGCGCCCGAGGCAGGTGGATCACCTGAGGTCAGGAGTTCTAGACCAGCCTAACAAACACGGTGAAAATACAAAAATTAGCTGGATGTGGTAGTGGGCGCCTATAATCTCAGCTACTTGGGAGGCTGAGGCAGGAGAATCACTTGAACTTGGGAGGCAGAGGTTGCAGTAAGCCGAGGTTGTGCCATTGTACTCCAGCCTGGGTGACAGAGAGAGACTCTGTCTCAGAAAAAAAGAAAAAAAAGAAAGAATTCATAAAGAAGTTTGTTATAAGGATTTCCACCATGAGATAGGGAAAACTCTTATTAGCCTGAAACATGGCCTGCGGCCCTTCCTCATAGGAATCCCAAGAGACAAAGAATAAATCTCATTTCGAGTTGAATAATAATAATTTTTTTTTTTAAAAAAAACAGCATTACAGCTATGTAAAGACAGTATTTAAAAACCAAGCAAAACTAAGAAATGGGAAAAAGAAATGGCAGGTGAAGAACTCTTTTCAGAGAATAAAAGTTGTCATATAGCAATGGATGCTGTGTCAGAACATACTGCCAATAAACTTTAAGGAAAAAGGAACTCAATGAAGTTACTGTTATACAAAACAGGAGCTCATAGCAGGGATGTAAGAGTTAATGGAAGATATCGTGAGCCAAAGCAGGGAATAAAACATGATTTGGCAGAAGTCAAGAGAGATGTGGGGAGAAAAATAAAACCACTAATGAAATGAAGCTGGCAAGAAGCAGCACAAAGAACTGGCAGTGGTGAAGACGACGTGGTAAAGGACATGGGTGGAGAACTGAGAAAAGCAGCACAACAATAGCACCTTGAATAAAGTTTTTAAAAACTAGAGTAAATTATAGATTTGAAAGATGAATATATTCAAAATCAGTATCCTTGAAAAACAGAAATATAATTTTTAATCTATAATTTTAAAAAACTTTCTAGAAATGAAAATAAACTTGAAGCTACAGACTGAAAAGGCACACAGAACCCAGGGGAAATAGGCACAGAATACTTAAACACTGAGACATAGCCTAATTAAGTTACTAAATTCCAAAGATTAAAATAAGGGCTCAACATTAAAAAAATTCTAGTCCTTTAATTTAAGACTACTTTAAAGCCTATAGAAAAAATATGGCTAAATTATATAAGCAAGTATAATTTTTAAAATAAACAATGCTAAGATTTTAGATAACAGTTACCCATAATGTTCCTATAACCTACAACTAACCATACATTGGACAATTAAAATAAATTAAGATTTTTCTTGGTCTGGGGAAGTAGACGGTAGCGAGGGATATTTCTTGAAATTATTTATTAAAGGCTTATTACTAATATTTAATTCAATAAGCATCACAACCTACAAATGTTTTATAATAGAATTATTCACAAAATCCACAAGACAGCTTATGTTAGCCTGATTTTACACATGAAGAAATGAAAGCAAAGCTAAAGGAAATTAATTGTCCATAGTTGCATGTTGAATCATCAGAAACAGGAGAGTATCACTTCTAGTACAATTTTTTGTTTGTCTTTAACAGCTTTTGTCACAACCTTGCACTCTGACATTATTTTTGGCTACTGGATAACACCGATCTTAACTAGAGGCCTGTAGTATCATGATCTAACACAACAAAACAATAATGAGTGTTGAAAGACTGTGGAGAAAAAAATACATTTGGGGAAACACAACAGATGTGAATTCCATCAATCAAAAATGCTAATCTGCTGCTGAGGCTCTATTTTGCTGAGCCCTGTATTAAAGTCTGGAGTGAAAATAAAACTGAACCAAAAATCCCTAACACTAAAGAGGGAAAAATGCAGAAAACAGGCTAAATAGCTATTTTAAAAGAGTTAAAAGCAAACAAAATGAAATCTTTAAAAACTGAAAATTTAAAAATTGTACATAAAGAGATAGCCATCCAACTAGGGATAATGCCAGATCCTAGTAAGACAGTCAGGCAAGACATTATGGAAGACAGACATTTTCAGCTCTATTACAAAGAAAGAGAATGGTGGTTTATTTTCTTTTCTCTTCTTTTTTATTTTTTAATTTTATTTTATTTTTTGAGATGGAGTTTTTGCTCTGGCTGGAGTGCAATGGCATGATCTTGGCTCACTGCAACCTCTGCCTCCTGGGTTCAAGTGATTCTCCTGCCTCAGCCTCCCAAGTAGCTGGGATTACAGGCACCTGACACCATGCTTGGCTAATTTTTGTATTTTTAGTAGAAATGAGGTTTCACCATGTTGGCCAGGCTGGTCTCAAACTCCTGATCTCAGGTGATCCACCTGCCTCAGCCTCCCAAAGTGCTAAGATTACAGGAGTGAGCCACTGCACAGGCTGAGAAAGGCTGTTTCTTATAACTTCACCTAAGACTGAGACCCTCTAATATTCAAAAGGGTTTTATTTTGTCAAAAGTAACCTCATGGTAAGGTTGTATCAGACACTTGAACAGTAAACTTTCACATTACAGAAATGACCAAACTGTCCATAATTTAAGGCTAAAATTTAGGGAAAAGAAAATCAAATCTATATTAAAGAATAACCAGAAGAACTTCTTACGTAAAAGTCAAAGTGGAATAAGTAATTATGGATTTATCTTATTTGGCGACTGAGTCAAAGAAGTTAATTTATCCTTATCGCCACTGAAGTCGTCTTTGCTCTTTTGCACAGTATAGTATTTCTCAAATTGTTCTCCTTGCCATGCCTCTAATCCTGCCTGCCTTTCTCTGGAAGTAATAAAATGCAAGAGCCCATTAGTGAAGAGAACAAAAAGCCTAACAAGGAAGTTCTAGGTCCTTCCAAGGCCACAAAATGCAAATCTTTTAACAGTGACATTTTAATTTCCATCACAGTACACACTACCTATGTATCTTCTAGAGCAGTAACTGCATATTTGCTAGGATTTCCTGAAATTAACATTACAGGAAGCCTCCAACTTGCAAAAAGTTGGGTTCCGAAAGTTCACTTCTCAGCTAAGTATTTGTAACTCTGAATATGCTTTTATCCAAAATCAATGTTTCATATGGAATTTAGGTTTTCAGGTTAGTCCACAAAGGGTTTGTCCCTAAAGCAAATTCATTATCTTATTTTGCATTTTAAAATATCTTTTAAAAATGCTATTGAGATACAACTAATTATGCAAATCAAAAAATATTGAGAAATAACTCTAAAACACTATCGTGAATTAAGATGGAGTGCATAAAAATGACATGGTAAATGGAGACTTGAGGATATCCTGAACTTAACTTTTGGATTATTTGAGGATTTTGGGAACTAGTGACATTAGTTCTTTATTAGATCTAATTTCATTTTAAAATGTATGACTCTTATTTCTCTTGAAATACAATAAATCATTAGCACTAAAATCACAGAACATCCAAGGTTGGAAAAGACTTCAGAGATCATATTCAATCTGACCTTAACTTGGAGTTGGAGAAATTGAGACTCATATGGATGAACTAACCTGACGTAAGTTATCCAGCTAATTAGTTCTGGAGCTGAAATCCCATCCTGTGTCTCTTCTACCATCAAGATGCTTTTCAGTTATTATCAAGACCAGGTTTTTGCTCAGAATTAGGTGAAAAAAATTACTACAACCGTGTTATCAGCATAATTTAGCAATATCTAGTGAAGTTGCAGATGTGCATGACTATTGCATGGGCACATGAAGGAGTTTTTTCTTCTTTCTTTCTTTCTTTCTTTTTTTTTTTTTTAAGATGTAGTCTCTCTCTGGCCCCGGCTGGAGTGCAGTGGCACGACCTAAGCTCGCTGCAACCTCTGCCTCCCGGATTCAAGCAATTCTTCTGCCTCACCCTCCCCAGTAGCTGGGATTACATGCATGTGCCACCACCCTGGCTAACTTTTATACTTTTAGCAGAGATGGGGTTTCACCATGTTGGTCAGGCTGGTATTGAACTCCTGACCTCAAGTCATCCACCTGCCTTGGCCTCCCAAAGTGCTGGGATTACAGCGTGAGCCACCACACTCAGCAGGAGTTTTTTCATAATGGTAAAAAATGAGCAATGTATTAAACATCCATCACTGGGGGAAAGGATAACATATAATCATCTGAGGTAATGCCATGTTGTAATTTAAATCAATGAGCTAAATCTAAATTTATCTGTATAGACATATCTCAAAAACACAATAAAGGAAAAACCAAGTTGAAGAATCATATGCAGGCTATATTCAAATTTATGCAAATTTTAACACACCCACAAAAATGTATCGTTTGTAGCGCACATAAATAAGAGTACAAATGGTAAAAAGAACAACATGCATCACCTTCAGGAGAGTAGATGGATTTGGGGTGGATGGAAAAGAATGGGATTGGAAAGAAGTACAAAGGAGACTCCAAATGTACGTTTTTATTTCTTTAAAAAATTAATTCTGAGAGATAGGATCATGGATATTGCTTATATTCTGCAAGTTCAAAATATTTTGTTAATATTTTAAAAAATAAAATAATCCTCCTCCCCCCAAAAAGGAAAATCTAAAAATAAAAGCGATAGGATTGAACAATTATTTGAAGTAATTATGACAGTCTTGGGAAAGAGGGAATACATAACACGCACATGAGAGAAAAAAATTGATTGGGGTAAAAGGAGCCAAATGCAAGTATAAACGACAAAGGAAAATTGAAACAGATAGTAAATAAAGGAGATTGTGAATTTTGGATCAGATAGTTCTCCAGGCTCACCATGAGGTAAATGGTATTGACTCAAGACAGCTTGGTTGCCGCTGGGATATTTTTACAATGCGAAAAGGAGTAGGGAGGTTATCAGGAGGTACTGATACCAAGAGGCATACTGGCAAAGATCCCAAGGGGAATTTATGTAATGGGACATCATGTACATGTGATTTAGAGACTGCCTCTAATTATTTGATTTCTTATATCTTCCTTCAATTTATTCCTAATAATGGGTGATTCTGCCTTCTTAAATATATTTATGTGCAGTGTCTGGTTTAAAAATGTTCAAGTAAAGTAATCTAAAAAATGGCCTAATGATCATGGATTTGTTAATGTAAATCTCACCTTTTAACTTCCCTTTAACCATAGCATACTCATAAGAGTCTGGTTAAATATACTAGTTTACATACTGTCCTACTGAAAGAGCTCCTGCTCTATTTGGCATAAATTATTTTTATTCATAAAAGGTAAGATGGTAAAAAAATATTTTGCCTCAATGACATCATTTTTTTTTTTACTCTCTCTTAGAGATGGGGACTTGCTCCGTCATCCAGGCTGGATTGCAGTTGTGCAATCTCGGACCACTGCAGCCTCCTACCCTCAGCCTCCTGAGTAGCTAGGACCACAGTCGTGTGCCACCCTGCCTGGCTAGTTTTTTGGGGTTTTTTAGACTGTCGGTAAAGACAAGCTCTTACAATGTTGTCCAGGCTGGTCTCGAACTTCTGGCTCAAGCAATCCTCCTGGTTCCGCCTCCCAAAGTGCTGGTATTACAGGCATGAGCCATCGTGGCTGGCCAATGACATGATCTTATATCTAGAAAACCCTAAACAACTCACACATACAAACTGTTAGAGCTATTAAATAAATTTAGCAAAGTTGCAGGGTATAAAAATAACAACATCAGTTGTATTTCTATATACTGGCAATGAACAATCTGAAAAGGAAATTAAGAAAACAATCTATAATAAGAGCAAAAAGAATAATTATTCCTCCTTGGAATAAATTTAACCAAGGAAGCGTAAAAACGTGCACAATGAAAACTACAAATCATTGCTGGGGCCGGGTGGGGTGGCTCACACCTGTAATCTCAGCATTTGGGAGGCCGACGTGGGTGATCGCTAGACCTCAGGAGTTCAAGACCAGCCTGGCCAACATGGCAAAGCCCCGTCTCTACTAAAAATACAAAAATTAGCTGGGTGTGGTGGTGCACGCCTGTAATTCCAGCTACTTGGGAGGCTGAGGCAGGAGAATTGCTTGAAACTGGGAAGCAGAGGTTGCAGTGAGCCGAGATTGTGTCACTGCAAGCCGGCCTGGGCAACAAAGTGAAAGTTTGTCTCAAAAAAAAAAAAAACAAAAAAACCAAAAAACTGCTGGGAGATTTTTTTTTTTTTTTAAGACGGAGTATCGCTCTGTCACCCAGGCTGGAGTGCAGTGGCCAGATCTCTGCTCACTGCAAGCTCTGCCTCCCGGGTTCACGCCATTCTCCTGCCTCAGCCTCTTGAGTAGCTGGGACTACAGGCGCCTGGCACCACACCCGGCTAATTTTTTGTATTTTTAGTAGAGACGGGGTTTCACCGTGTTAGCCAGGATGGTCTCGATCTCCTGACCTCGTGATCTACCCACCTCAGCCTCCCAAAGTGCTGGGATTACAGGCATGAGCCACTGTGCCCAGCCAGAAATTTTTTAAAGACCTAAATAAATAGAAAGACATTATGTGTTCAAGAACTAGAAAACTTAATATTGTCAAGGTGACAATACGACCCCAAACAATATACAGATCCAACACAATTTGTATCAAAATCCCAATGGTGTTTTGTACAGAAATGGAAAAACCTGTCCTAAAATTCATATGAAATTTCAAAGGCCCCAGAATAGCAAAAATAATCTAAAAAACAAATAAAAATAAAAAGCAGTTGGAGGACTCACATTTCCTGCAGCTTACTACTGGACTAAGGATAGACATATACAGACCAATGGAATAGAACTGACAGCCCAGAAATAAACACTCAAATCTACAGCAAATTGATTTTCAACAGGGGTGCCAGGACAACAGGGAAAGGTCAGTCTTTTCACCAAATGGTACTGGGATAACTGGATATCCATAGGCAAAAAAATGAAGTTGGGCCCTTACTTTATACTATATACAAAAATTAACTCAAAATAGATCAAAGACCTAAATAAGAGATAAAGCTATAAAACTCTTTTTTTTTTTCTCTCTTTTAGATGGAGTCTCGCTATGTCACCAGGCTGGAGTGCAGTGACGCGATCTCGGCTCATTGCAACCTCCATCTACTGGGTTCAAGCGGTTCTCCTGCCTCAGCCCCCCAAGTAGCTGGAACTACAGGCATCTGCCACCACGCCTAGCTAATTTTCGTATTTTTAGTAGAAAAGGGGTTTCACCAGGTTGGCCAGGATGATCTCCATCTCTTGACCTCGTGATCTGCCTGACTCGGCCTCCTGAAGTGTTGGGATTACAGGCGTGAGTCATTGCGCCCGGCCAAAACTCTTAAATATAAGGACAAATCTGCAAGACCATGGATTTGGCAATGATTTCTTAATTAAAACCACAAGGAGATACCACCTCACACCTGTAAGAATAGTTTTTATCAAAAAGACAAAAGATAATCGTTGGTGAGCATGTAGAGAAAAGGGAACCCTTGTACACTGTTAGTGGGAATGTAAATTAGCACAGCCATTATGGGAAGCAGTATGGAAGTTTCTCAAAAAATTAAAATTAGAACTACCATATGACCTGGTAATCCCACTAATGATACATATCCAAAGGAAATGAAATGAATATGTGAAAAAAGTATCTACTTTTCCATGTTAATTGCAACATTATTCACAACAGCTAAGATAAGGAATCAATCCAAGTGTCCATCAGTGGATGAATGGAAAATGTGGCGTATGTACACAATGGAACTATTCAGCCTTAAAAAAGAAGGAGATACTGTCATTTGCAACAACATGGATGAACATAGAGAACATTACACTAAATAAAATAAGGCAGGCACAGAGAGACAGAAATTGTATGATCTCATTTACATGTGGTATCTAAAAAAAACAGAACTCAGAAGCTGAGAATACAATGGTGCTTTCCAGGGCTTGGAGAGGTGAGGAATTGGAGAAATATTGGTCAGAAGATACAAATTATCAGCTGAAATCTGGTGACGGATATGTTAACTAGCTTGATGTATTCATTCTACAATATATGCATGTATCAAAACATCACATTGTGTACCACAAATACAATTTTTCATTTGTCAATTATAAAATAAATATTTTAAAAGCAAAAAACCCCTCAACAATAAAATGACACCAAAAGCTTTTACAGGAAAGAAACAAAAGGAAAATAAATTGGACTTCACTAAAATTAAGAACTTATGTGTATCAAAGGACACTATCAAGAGTGAGAGAGAAAATATTTGCAAATCATAAACCTGATAAGAATTTAGATAATAATCTAAAATTATTATATTAGAAACCTGACAAGAATCTAGAACATATAAAGAACGTCTGTAACTTAACAACAAAAAGACAAACGATCCAATTTTGAAATGAGAACTAGAAAACTTAATATTGTCAAGGACTTGAATAGACATTTACTCAACGAAGATGTACAAATGGCCAATAAACACATGAAAAAATGCTTATCATTAATTATTAGGGAAATGCAAAACCACGATATCATTTTATACTCATTAAGATGACTATAATTTTAAAAAAACCAGAAAATAGTAAGTGTTGGTGAGGATGTGAAGACACTGGAACCCTTTCGCACACTACTAGTGGGAATATAAAAGGATGCAGCCTCTATGGAAAACAGTTGAGCAGCTCCTCGAAAAGTTATACATAGAATCACCATGACTCAGCAACTCTACTCCCATTTATATACCCCAAAGAATTGAAAACAGGGACTCAAACAGATACTTGTATGCCAGTGTTCATACCAGCACTATTCACAATAGCCAAAAGGTGGAAACAAAGTTAAGTGTCCATCAGCAGACAGATACACAGATGAACAAAATGGGGGCAATAGATACAGCAAAATATTACTTAGTCATAAAAAGGAATAAAGTACTGATAGATGTCACAACATGCATGAACGATTGTGGCTAAGTGAAAAAAGCCAGACCAAAAAAGGACAAATATTATATGATTCCACTTGTATGAAATATTTAGAATAGGCAAAATTCATACATGAAATATTTAGAATAGGCAAAATTTGTACAGATAGAAAATAGATAAGAGGTTATCAGGGGCTAGGCAGAGAGGAGGAAATGGGGAGTAAGTGCTTAATAGGTACACAATTTCTGCTTGCGATGATGAAAAAGTTCTGGAAATAGATAGTGGTGACATTCTCATAATTATTTCCTTATGACAAGTTCCTACAAGTAGCTGGGTATGGCGGCTCTTGTCTGTAACCCTCGCACGTTGGGAGGATCGCTTGAGCCCCAGGTATTCGAGACAAGCCTGGGCAATGTAGCAAGACTTCATTTCTTAAAAAAAAAAAAGTATATAATAATTAAGATACTGAACAATACTCTAATATACTTGATTATCAATCCATCTCTGGGTAATTTGCTGAAAGCCCAAGGCAAATAAATGTATCAGTTTATAGTCACTACTATTTTACAAACAAAATAATTAGTAATAGTTATAATTGAATGGATACATACTGGCCAGTCACACTAGACTACAAGCTATTGAGACCAGGGTTATTTTATTATTAAAGAAACAAAAAACAAAAAGGACTTCTGGTTAGCCCGCTGCTTTATACAACTGCTTAAACAATGCTGTTTAAACTAAAAGAACATTTACACTGCTAGAAGTTTGTGAAAAAAGAAGGTCCCCAAGCTGAATATTTTAGAGTCAGAGTAGAATAATTGAAAATGAATCATACTGCTATTTATAATGATAATTACAGCATAGTTTGTAATAGAAAACAACTGGAAACAACCCAAATGTCCATCAAAAAGGAACTGGTACAATTACACACTTTTCTAATGTGTAGCTAATATAATAAGAAGCAGATCTATAGGAAGTCCTACTAAAGTACTATTAAGTAATATGTAATGTGCATATGTATATGCACAATGTGATTATGTTTTAAAATAATGTTACTAATATAAACAACACTAAAAAAGATCATGGAAAAATCTAGAAGAACATACCCAAACTGCTTATAGTGGCTATATGTTAGGGAAAAGGTTGGGTATGGTTTGTAACTTTTATATTTGATTGGGGACATCTCCTTTCTATGTTGTATATTACTACATTGTTTAACACTGTTATTGTTTAACATGTATACATGCAAATATACACACACACAAACACACACACACACATTTTTTTTTTTTGAGAGAGAGAGGGTCTCACTCTTTCACCCAGGCTGGAGTGCAGTGGCACAATCACGGCTCACTGCAACCTCGACCAGACAGGCTCAAGCTATCCTCCCAACTAAGAACTCTGAGTAGCTGGGGCTACAGGTGCACGCCACCATATCTGGCTAGTTTTCATATTTTTTGCAGAGATGGAGTTTTGCCATGTTGCCCAGGCTAGTCCTGAACTCCTGGGCTCAAGCAATCCTCCTACCTCGGTTTCCCAAAGTGCTAGGATTACAGCCACTGCGCCTGGCTGCAAGTATGTTTTTCATAAAAAAGTTCGAACAAGAAAACTAGTCATTTTGCCTTCAACTCATAATTAAAATGTATGCTTCAGCAATGAAGTTAGATTACAAGACATTTCAAAAAAAGAGAACCTAAAATTTCAGAAAAATAGTTTTTCTACCATCATGTATATTTTTACCAAGTACATAATTTCCATTTTCTTTGTTGTTTCACTTATTTGAGATGGCAGTGTTGTTACAAAAGGACCTTATAATATGTCATCGCTATTTTTGTGAGTATATTTTATTTTTGTAATTTTTTTTTATTTTTTAGACGGAGTCTCACTGTCTCCCAGGCTGGAGTGCAGTGGTGCGATCTCGGCTCACTGCAAGGTCTGCCTCCCGGGTTCACGCCATTCTCCTGCCTCAGCCTCCTGAGTAGCTGGACTACAGGTGCCCCCCACTAAGCCCGGCTAATTTTTTGTATTTTGCAATACGAAATACAAATACAAATACAAAATATTTTGTAAGCCAGGTCTCGATCTCCTGACCTTGTGATCCGCCCGCCGCAGCCTTCCAAAGTGCTGGGATTACAGGTGTGAGCCACCATGCTCAGCCGTAAGTTTTAAAAAAGAAAAAAAAAACACACACACAGACACACACGTATATGGTGGTGGAAAAGATACCATTAACAATTGCATTAACAACAACCAACCCAAAAAATCCAGGAATAAATTTAAAAGCAATGTGTAAGAACTGGGATGGAAGAAAATTATAAAATGTCACAAAAGATAGAAAATTTGGGCCGGTGTGGTGGCTCATGCCTGTAATCCTAGCCCTTTGGGAGGCCGAGGCAGGCGGATCACTTGAGGCCAGATCAAGACCAGCCCAGCCAACATGGCGAAACCCCGTCTCCACTAAAAATACAAAAATTAGCTGGGTGTGGTGGCTCATGCCTATAATCTCAGCTACTCCGGAGGCTGAGGCAGGACAATTACTTGAACCTGGGAGGCAGAGGTTGCAATGAGCTGAGATCGCGCCACTACCCTCCAGCCTGGGCAGCAGAGTGAAACTCTGTCTCAAAAAAAAAAAAAAAAAAAAAAAAATTTGAACAAAGACATTGCTTTCATTCTTTGATGATTACTCAATATTGAATAATTATTTCTCCTTAAATTAATCTATGTATTATATGAAATTCCAATAGATTTCCTTTTAAACTGCTTAAAATTTGATATAGAACTATGGTCAGAAAACTTTTCTATAAAGCTCCTGTAATCTTTTAGGCTTTGTGGGCCACACGATCTCTGATATAACTATTCAACTCTGTGTTGTAGTGTGAGAGCAGCCATAGGTAATAATAATAAATGAGCGTGTGTTCCAATAAAACATTACTTATGAACATTGAAATGTGAATTTCATATAATTTTCCCATGTCAAGAACTGTCATTCTTGTGATTTTTTTCCCCCAAACATTAAAAAATTTAAAATTCTTTTTTTGTTTTGAGACGGAGTCTCGCTCTGTTGCCCAGGCTGGAGTGCAGTGGCGTGATCTTGGCTCACTGCAACCTCCGCCTCCCAGGTTCAAGCAACTCTCCTGCCTCAGCCTCCCGCGTAACTAGGATTACAGGTGTAAGCCATTTTAATATTTTTAGTAGAGATGGGGTTTCACCATGTTGGCCAGGCTGGTCTCGAACTACTGACCTCGGGTGATCCACCTGCCTCAGTCTCCCAAAGTACTGAGATTACAGGCATGAGTCACCCCGCCTGGCCTTAAAAACCATTTTAAGCATCCAGGTTATACTAAAACAGGCAGCACAACAGATTTAGTCTGTAGATTATAGTTTGCCAACTCCTGATCTGGAAGAATAATCATCCCATAAACAGCCAGGTAAATTCAGGTAAAAAGAAAAAATGTGTCATGAAGAAGGTCTTGTCCTATTGGGTAGTAAAACAAATTGTAAACCAACAACATATCAGATATTGAGATCTGGCAATGAAATAGAGAGAAAGATCAATGAAACAGAACAGCGTCTCAAAAACAGAACCAAATACATATAGATATTTAATATATATATTGCCTTTCAAATCAGGATAAGGATAAATTAATTATTAAATAAAATGGCATAAGGACAGGTGAGTAGTCAAAGTAAAAAAATGTACACTCCTTCTCCACACCAAAATAATTTTGATTTTTACGTAGGAAAAAATAAAACCATTAAGCCACTAAAAATATGGGGGAATATTTTTAGAATTTCAGATTTTAAGTATAACACAAAATGCAGAAACTCAAAGAAATACTTATTAATTTTGCTATACAAAAATGTAAACCTCTAGGATGATGTTGGGGGGAAATAAGATGATAACTTCAGCAGAGGTGCAGAGAACAACAGTTTAGTACTCAAATAGAATAGGATAGGTATATATGTACTGACCTTATATAATATTAAGGGGAAAAAGCATGTTGCAGAACAGTATATGTCATAAAATCTCATTTTTATTTAGGAAATGATATGCATATAATCATATATGGGTTTATGCAGGTGATGTAGTATTTCACTGTGGTCTGGAGCAGGAGATCACAGGGATCTTATAGGGAGATCTTCATGAAAAAGATGAGATTAATAGACTACCTGATACATCTGAACAAATTAAGAGGAATAACTTATGGGAATGAATTAATACAAATAAATAAAAGAAATGAAGCAATTGTTTACCCTGGGGAAAACAAAATGCCACACAGAGAAAGTACAATAGTCCATTAAAAATCACAGCTGTGAATAATACAGTCATAATAATGTAAGCACTGTCTGTTGAACTAACAAAAAATTATGATATAACTATATCTGGAAGATGGAGGGGAAATGTGTATGTGTAAAAGTCAATTTCTCATCTTTCATCAAAAATGGAAATATTCAGATAGCAGTATAAATATGATGTTTAGAAACATGGAGAAAAAATCAGAAAAAACATCTATATAACTTTAAAGTGATTGCTTCTGAGAAACAGTAATTGGATACGGGAATGTAGATAAGAGGCAGAAGACAGTCGTTTTTCATCATAAGACTTGAAAATGTTGACTTTTTAAACTGTAGAAATATGTAATACATACACAGATCAAGCATCTATCATTTGTATTAGGAACATTCCAATTCCACTCTTTTAATCATTTTAAAATACACAACAGGTTATTGTTGACTGGAATCACTCTGTTGTGCTATCAAATACTAGATCTTATTCATTCCATGTAACTATATTTTTGTATCTATTAACCAACCATGGGTAATACTTCTTCCTCCTTCACCTGCCTTCCCTGCTATCCTTCCCAACCTCTGGTAAACATCATTCTAGTTTCTATCTACATGAGTTCAATTGTTTTAATTTTTAGTTCCCACATGAGCGAGAACATGCAAAATTTGTCTTTCTGTGCCTGGCTTATTTCACTTAACATAATGTCCTCCACTGTCATCCATGTTGTTGTAAATGACAGAATTTCATTCTTTTTTATGGTTCAATAATAATCCACTGTGCTAATGTGCCGCATTTTCTTTACCCATTCATCTGCTGATAGACACTTAACATTGCTTCCAAATCCTGGCTATTGTGATTAGTGCTGCAATAGGCATAGGAGTGCAAGCATCTCTGATTACTGATTTCCTTTCTTTTGGACTATAACTAGGAGTGGGATTGCTGGATCGTATGGTAGTTCTGTTTTTAGTTGTTTGAGGAATCTCCATACTATTCTCCATAGTGGCTGTACTAATTTACATTTCCATCAACAGTGTACGAGGGTTCTCCTTTCTTTACATTCTTGCCAGCATTCATTATTGCCTGTCTTTTGGGTGAAAGTCATTTTAACTGGAGTGAAATGATATCTCATTGTAGTTTTGATCTGCATTTCTCTGATGATTAATGATGCTGGGCATTTTTTCATATACCTGTTGGCCATTTTTATGACTTCTTTTGAGAAATGTCTATTCAGATCTTTTGCCCATTTTAGAATCAGATTTTTTTTTTCTCGAGTTTTTTGAGCTCCTTATATATTCTGGGCATTAATCCTTGTCAGATAGGTAGTTTGCCGATATTTTCTCCCACCTGTGGGTTGTTTATTTATTTATTTATTTATTTAGAGATGGAGTCTCGCTCTCTCGCCCAGGCTGGAGTGCAGTGGCATGATCTCGGCTCACTGCAACCTCTGCCTTCCAGGTTCAAGCAATTCTCCTGCCTTAGCCTCCTGAGTAGCTGAGACTACAGATGCCCACCACCATGTCAGCTAATTTTTGTATTTTTAGTAGAGGCAAGGGTTTCACTATGTTGGCCAGGCTGCTCTCGAACTCCTGACTTCAAGTGATCTGCAGGCCTTGGCCTCCCAAAGTGCTGGGATTACAAGTGTAAGCCACCACGCCCAGCCTGTCTCTTCACTGTGTTGATTGTTTCTTTTGCTGTGCAGAAGCTGTTTAGCTTGATGTGATCCCATTTGTCCATTTTTGCTTTGGTTGCCTGTGCTTCTGCCAGACCAATGTCCTAGACTCAGAGTTTCCCCAATGTTTTCTTTTAGTAGTTTCATAGTTTCAGGTCTTAGATTTAAATGTTTAATCCATCGTGATTTTATTTTTTGTATATGGTTGAGAGATAAGGATCTAGTTTCATTCTTTTGCATATGGATATCCAGTTTTCCCATTTATTGAAGAGACTGTCCTTTCCCCAATGTATGTTCTTGCCACCTTTGTTGAAAATAAGTTGACTGTGGATATGTGAATTTATTTCTGGGTTCTATTGGTCTATGTGTCTATTTTTATGGCAATACCATGCTGTTTTGGTTACTATAGTTCTGTAGTATAATTTGAAGTCAGGTAATGTGATTCCTCCAGTTTTGCTCTTTTTGCTCAGGATGGCTTTTGCTATTCTGGATCTTTAGTGGCTCCATATAAATTGTTTGCATTTTTTATAGAAAAGAAATGACTCTGAATTAAAAATTATCAAAGATACATTTTTAATGTATCTAGCATTGTCAGGCACTTAGGATTAATTATAATTTTAATAGCAACCCCTCTACATTACTTAATTTTTGTAATCATGGATATAATTCTACTTATTGGTAACGATAAAAAATAACTTCCTCTTGAATTTTACCAGCACATTAGGCAGTTTATTAGTTCCACTTACAGTTGTCACCATATCAGTTACTGGTAAAACATTCAGTGCTCTGCTTTTTTTACTATAAAGGTAATACATGTTCAACAACATTCCAGTGATACAAAGGGGTAGAGATAGAAAGTTTTCTTCTGCACTTAGCCTCCCCATTCTGACTCCTCAAAGGTAATTACTCCTAAGAAACTATTGTGTATTCTTCAGAAATTTTTCTATAACTATGTATAATGATCATTCCCTTTTTATTACCCAAATGGAGTCACACTTTAATACCAATCTGCAACTTGCTGACATACATCTGTACATATCAGTCTAAATAACTACATGATTATTGCAAAATATCTCAATGTTCTTATTTAAAAGACACATTTGAGCTAATTTGGTATCACAGTGATAAAAAATAAGCAAGGAAGCAAAATAACAAAGTTAATCCCTGCATCTGGTTTTAATAATAAAAGCCACTACTGACTCCACCCTATCACCACCATCTACAATATGCTTACTTTGTGCTGGAGGCTTTATGTATATTATGTTGAGTAGTTCTCACGAGAATCCCAAGATGTAGGCACTATTATCCTACTTTTACAGATGAAGAAGCTGAAGTTCTGAAAATGTTAAGAACTAGAACTTGTGAAAAGTTCAATTTCTTAACTTTGTAATCATAGCATGAAAGCTAAAGTTGAAACAAGTTTGAAACACTTATTTGTATAATGTAAGTATATTCACTTTGAAAGAAAAACACATATGTTAAGAAATAATAATAGTGAAGGAAAATGTTTAAACATTCTTATAAATGCTATGTGTAAGCTATTTTGATCTTCTGCCAGAAATACTAAAATCAATCTGTGTTAGACAGAGTTAAGTTCATTCAATATCAAGTCCTTGGAGACTGGTTCTTAAACTCAAGTTTCCTTTCTGGCAGAAGAGGAACTTCTATAAAAATCCTAAAATATAATGTTCATAAATAAGCCTTAGGATTATTGGCATGTAGAGTTTCCATTTTATGTCTTCCTGAAAAAGATCTACTTACAGACCAGAAACACAATCCTTCTTAATTCCTACTGCTAAATAAAATTTGAAAGGTCCACTTGCTCTGTATCAACTAATTTTAGACCCATTTTGACTGAAAGAGTGACACTATTATATAAAACTGATTACAAAGTTATAATCTTCTGAATCCCAATAGGACCCTTTTTCTTATTTTCAGAAAGCATATTATGCTTAGATAGTAACTTCCACTTATTAAATCAGTCATAAATGTATTGTACCACATAGCGTTCATATGCAGAACTAAGATCTCCACCGTGTTTCCCCTTTCACGAGTTTATTCAACAGATACTTGTTTTGTTTTGTTTGTTTGTTTTTTTGAGACAGAATCTCACTCTCTTCCCCAGGCTGGAGTGCAGTGGTGCAATCTTGGCTCACTGCAACCTCTGCCTCCTGGGTTCAAGCAATTCTTCTACCTCAGCCTCCCGAGTAGCTGGGATTACAGCCACCTGCCACCACGCCTGGCTAATTTTTGTATTTTTAGTAGAGTGTTGGGATTACAGGCATGAGCCACTCTGCCTAGCCTAACAAATACTTATTGAGTTCTTAAAATGACCAGAGTTTGTGCTAGGTAGTAGACAGAAATATGAGTAACACAAACACTACTTTCAGGGAGCTTGCAGTCTATAGAGCAAACGTATTAGAGAAACATACATTTAATAAATTTAATCCTGTACCCCAACTTACATGGTGATGGAGAACATAATCTTACTGCCCTCTCGAGCTCAAAACTCTACAACCAGAGTATAGCAAACTGTATTTTACTATTAAAAAAACAAAAACCACAGTTATTTCAGAAATTCACATTAATGGTAACATTTTATGCTAATTATTTCCTCTGGGATATGAGTTACAATTTTTCTTCAAGTGGAACTGGGATCTCTTACTAAAGAATTCATTTTGCCGGTCCCAAATTTAAAATCTAACCAAATAATTGAAACTTTCCACTTGTATAAAGTGCAATGTTAATCAAGATAACAAGTGGATATTTTGGCGTGAGGGATTTATAATGGTTTTTAAATCTGAAAGAAATATGAAAGTAAGTAACTCTTTGCCTGTAATTCTATTCATTCATTTGGCAAATCTATTATGTGCCAGGCTTCATGACAGGTAGCAAAGATATTATCTTGAACGTGTTAAGGCCTCTGTCCTCAAAGAGATTACATCTAGTGAGAAAGCAAGCCTGAAATACAGGCAATAACAAAATAATGTAGCACACTTAAAGGGTATTTAACCCAGTCTCTTAGGGAAAGGAAGTAAAGAAGTACTAGAGAAGCCAAAAGATCTTTGAGGAAGGGGGGGCAGTTAATGCAAAAGAATAGAAACATGCTTCATGACTAATAAACACAACTGACAGACTGGATAAGAGAATATAGATGTTTGGATCTTTAAACTTCCTTTAAACTCTACATGATGTTTCCTGAAAGAAAAGGCATGATAGCCCATTCTACTAGGAAGGGCGACTTGGTTGCTAGAGTTTGGATTATTTTCTCCAGCATTAACATGAGAACACGTCAGGATTTGTGTCCTGAAGGATATGAATTGCAAAGCAATTCAAACTGATTCTCAAACTTTTAAAATCCAACAAAATGTCAAAAATATTATATCCATTTCAGAGTCTAATTAGGAAAGATAAAATGGAGAAAAGGAATAATTTATTAAAATTAATAGTAAACATCTGTCAAAACCATCATGAGAAAAAGGACTATATTTTATATCATGAGTTATCTTCCATATGTCTCATACTTATGGGGGGGTTGGAAGAGCAAGATTTTTATATCAAAATATAAAACTTGTTATATTCTATGACTTTGGTTTTTTCTAGGAAGGTCATTCTCTCTGCCCTCTTCTTAAAGTGGAAAGAGGCAGGGCGCGGTGGCTCAAGCCTGTAATCCCAACACTTTGGGAGGCCGAGACGGGTGGATCACGAGGTCAAGAGATCGAGACCATCCTGGCTAACATGGTGAAACCCCGTCTCTACTAAAATATGCAAAAAAAAACTAGCCGGGCGAGGTGGTGGGCGCCTGTAGTCCCAGCTGCTCGGGAGGCTGAGGCAGGAGAATGGCATAAACCCGGGAGGCGGAGCTTGCAGTGAGCTGAGATCCGGCCACTGCACTCTAGCCTGGGCGACAGAGCGAGACTCCGTCTCAAAAAAAAAAAAAAGTGGAAAGTAACATTGAATTAACTACTGCAAAGCTGAATAAAAACAAGGGACACGGAACACAAAATGCTCCCTTAATTCTGATTATTTCATATATAGATCCATGATAACTTCTGATATAACAGTGATAAAACTTAAGATTTGCATAAAGATTTGTATATAGCCACTTCTGCCATGACTTAGAAATGAAACTCTGGTATAACCAAAAACATAAGGTAGAACATTGGTTATTTGCCTTTTAAGTTTCATAAATAATGACAAGAGAATGATAATATACCATCAATCTTTCCATTCAGTCAGAACTATGTATCAACAACAACACACACAAAAAATGTGGATATCTTCAATATTCTGGAGGAAAAACGCATCGGGGTTCAATGATGTAAGCTTTATAGAAAATAATGACAGAAGTCCTAAAATCTGACCTCTCATTTCCTGTCCTCTTTTTTCACAATTTATTTATATCTGGAGATGTGAGGATGAGAAACAAAATAGAACCCTCACTCTAAAAAGTCAAAGTGACAGATGAGAAAATAAAAGTTAAGATTCCATTCAAGTCTATAAATAAAATTGTTTCAAAGTTGTTTGCTTAAGTTATATTAGAACAGTGAGGTCTGATAGGTCTTTACCTCTTTTGTCTGTAAGAACAGTTATGTTTTTATATATGCCAATATAAATATATCTATTGGTGGTAGAAACAAAAGTCTCATTTCTAAACGAGTTTTAAAATATGCGAAAGCAGCTTTGTATATTTTTAGATAGTGTTCAGATTCCTGACCCAAACTACATTATCATAACTCAGGCCTCAGGCACTCTCCAGATGGTTAAGATATGGTGTAAGTGTATGTGTGTGTCTGGCTGCAGTTGATAGTTGGGTAAAGAGGAAACCATCACAAAGAGGAAGCATACTGCATGGCAGCTCCTTTAGGTTACAAAAGAAGATAGCTGCTAATAAAACTTTAAATGTGTTGACTGATTAAAAAAGAGAAGAAAAAGAAACCAAGAAAAAAATAATTCAAAAAAAGAGGTAAAGAGGAAAGGGAAAAGAAAAGGAAAGAAGAAAGAGGAGGGCAAAAAAAAAAAAAAAAAAAGAAAGAGTCAGAAAGGGGCAGAAAGTTACAAAGGCAATCTCAGTGAACGATGATCCTTTGGTTTGACAGTACCCATTTATCTTTATGAGGTTCATAAGTCTGAAACTGCCATAAACTGTGTGAAAATGTGAGACATCTGTTTCCTTTGGTATGAAGAACAAGAATATAGAATTTATTTCATCTATGCCCAACTGCCACCTACCGAAAACAATCAAAAGAAAAACAAGTAACACAAAACTCCAGATTATGGCACACACAGGTCTGTAGTCTCATTTTATATTAGAGGGCAGAAATTCTAGAACAACATATACTACATATGATTAGTATTTTTAAACAGTGACTAATTACTAGAGAAAATAAATGTAATTTGGAATTCAATTCCATTTCCTCTAGAACAAGGTCTATAATGCTTAACCTTTGATTACTGAATTGACTTAGAGAGGGAATGAGTGTAAGAGGCAGACAGCATGGAGTCCCAGAAAATGCTAACACCATGCCGAATCAGGAAGTAAGGAGCTAGGTTCTGCCCCCAGCTGCACCACTTGTCAACCCTGTGACTTTGGGCCCACTGCTTACTCTACAATGAGAATAATGGCCAGGCATGGTGACTCACACCTGTAATCCCAGCACTTTAGGAGGCTGAGGTGGGTGGATCGCTTGAGGCCAGAAGTTTGAGACCAGCCTCGCCAACATGGTGAAACCCCATTTCTACTAAAAATACAAAAATTAGCTGGACGTGGTGGCACATGCCTGTAATCCCGGCTACTTGGGGGGCTGAGGCAGAAGAATCATTTGAACTGGGGAGGTTGAGGTTGCAGTGATCCGAGAACACACCACCGCACTCCAGCCTGGGTGTGACAGAACGAGACTCTTGTCCCAAAAAAAAAAGAAAAAAAAAAAGAATAATATCTGACTTTACAATAGTCTTAAGGATGAAATTTAAAAAGGCATGTAAAAGTGCTTTTCAAATTGCTATAAAATACTATTAGTATTAATAAATAAAAGCATTTTGAAACCTATGAAGGTAAAGTATGATTATCACATTACAAATACATGAATTTTTTTTTTTTTGAGATGAAGTCTTGCTCTGTCACCCAGGCTGGAGTGCAATGGCACGATCTCAGCTCACTGCAACCTCCGTCTCATGGGTTCCAGCAATTCTACTGCCTCAGTCCCCTTAGAGGCTGAGATTACAGGCGTGCACCACCATGCCCTACTAATTTTTGTTTTTTTAGTAGAGGAGGGGTTTCACCATGTTGGCTAGGCTGGTCGAGACCGCCTGACCTCAGGTTATCCTCCTGCCTTGGCCTCCCACAGTGCTGGGATTACGGGTGTGAGCCACCACGCCCAGATATGAATTTGTTTTTAACGCCTATGATACCTCTGAATAGGACAGAAAATTAGGAAGTATTTCTAGAGTTTATACTAATAGTTTCTTCCTTAAGAAAGACAGACAGTCTTTATGTATTTTCTTCTCCTTATCCACCTCCATCCTTCCCCCAAGCCCCACCCACATCCATTTTCCAGCCTTCAGTTTCCATTACATTATTTTTTTGTACTTAAATATAAAGCTATCTTTTCTCAGTACTCTTCTCTTGTTCCACTTTTGTTTTTCATTAATAAACCTATCCTGAAGCTTCTCTCTTTTCTCAGTCTTTTTTTTTTTTTTAAAGAATTCATCATTTTCTAAAAGTACCACTACAGAAATCTTTTTCTTCTTTTTGCAGGCTAACGGACATCTCCATAGCACCTATATCTTGTACTTCTTTTTTAGTATGAAGTACTAAAAAAGTTAGATAAGAATAAATAAAGAAGATAGAATAAGTTACATAAGAATAAATAAAGAAGATTAAATCTTTGTTTTGCTGCATTCTTTCCTTAGGATACACAGAAAGAAGCCATGTTACTGTCCTGACATTCATTAAGTCAATTAGCCATTCCCGACTGCGGGATGACATAATTTTCCATAAACAGTCTCTTACACAATGGTGTGGGTTGGTGGTGTAGAAGTAGATCACGTAATCAACTTAAAGCAGTTCTTTTATTTAAATTAACCATCTGAAATCATGTGAGACCTTATCTCTTAAAAATATAGATACTTGAGTAGCCATATTAATATCAGATAAAGTAGACTTCAGAGAAAAAACTACTAGCAAGAAAAAGAGACATCACATAGTGATAAAAGAACCAATCTACCAAGATGACATAGTAAACTTACATGTACATGCACCAAACAACAGTTTCAACACACACACACACACACACACACAGAGAGAGAGAGAGAGAGAGAGAGAGAGAGAGAGAGAGAGAGAGAGAGAGCGCGCGCGAGCACGCGCACGCGCTAAAAGAGAAATTAGACAAATCTATAGTTATGCTTGGGGGCTTGAACACTCCACTCTCCGCAATTGATAGAATTACTAGACAGAAAATTAACAAAGACAAAAGAATTGAACAATGCTACCAATCAACAGGATCTAACTGATATTAAATAAACACTCCTTCCAACAACAGTAGAATATACATTCTTCTCAAGTGCCATGGAATATTCACCAAAATAAAGCAGATCCTGGATCAGAAAAGTAACTCCAACAAATCTAAAACAACTAAAAATCATACTGAATATGTCTTCTGATCATAATGAAATCAAACTAGAAATCAATAACAGAAAGACAACAGGAAAATCTTCAAACATTTGGAAATTAACATATTTCTAAACAATGCATGAGTTAAAAAAGAACTTTCAAAGGAAATAAGAATGATGCATAGATCTGAATGGAGGTGAAAATCAGCATATCAAAATTTGTGCAATGCAACTAAAGCAATGCCAAGAGGGAAATGCATACTATTAAATGCTTACGTTAGGAGAGAGAAATGGCCTCAAATTAATAACCTAAGTTTCTACCACAAGAACCTAGAACAGGAAGAGCAACATAACCCAAAGTAAGTAGAAAGAAAGAAAAAATAAAGAGCAGAAATCTATTAAATTGAAAACATGAGAAAAATCAATGAAACCAAAACTAGTTATTTGAAAAAAAAAATCAATAAAATTGGCAAACCTTCAGCAAGACTGACAAAAATAAAGACAAAGGTAATTTTTTTTCCTCAAAAAATTAAAATTTTTGATAAATACCCAGAACTGCCATATGATTCAGCAGTCCAGTTCTGGGTATTTATCAAAAAAAAAAAAAAACCAAAAAAACAATTGAGGCTGGGCGCGGTGGCTCACGTGAGCCTGTAATCCCAGCACTTTGAGAGGCCGAGGTGGGCGTATCATGAGGTCAGAAGTTCGAGACTGGCCTGGCCAACATGGTGAAACCCTCGTCTCTACTAAACATACACAAAATTAGCTGGGCGTGGTGGTACGAGCCTGTAATCCCAGCTACTATGGAGCCTGAGGCGGGAGAATCACTTGAACCCAGCAGGCAGAGGTTGCGGTGAGCAGAGATTGCACCCCTGCACTCCAGCTTGGGTGACAGAACAAGACTCCATCTCCAAAGAAAAAAAAAAAAAAATCTGTTTCAAAGGCTGGGCTCGGTGGCTCACGCCTGTAATCCCAGCACTTTGGGAGGCTGAAGCAGCTGGATCACCTGAGGTCAGGATTTCAAGACCTGCCTGGCCAACACGGTGAAACCCTGTCTCTACTAAAAATACAAAAAAGTAGCCAGGCGTGGTGTGGTGGTATATGCCTGTAATCCCACCTACTCGGCAGGCTGAGGCAGGAGAATCACCTGAACCTGGGAGGTAGAGGTTTCAGTGAGCCAAGGTTGCGCCATCCCACTTCAGCCTGGGCAACAAGAGCAAAAACTATGTCTCAAAAAAAAAAAAAAAAAATCCGTTTCAGGAGTAAATCACATGTTAAATGTTCTTACCACAATAACATAAAAAAAGAAGAGATAAATCACTAATATCAGAAGTGAGACAGGAGGTATTACAGATCTTGTAGCTATTAAAAGGATAGTAAGGGAATACTATGAACAACTTTATGCTCACAAATTTGACAACTTAGAAGAAATCGACCAATTTCTCAATTTCCCTAAAACCACAAACTGATATCTTGAGTAGTTCTTTAACCATGAAAGATACTGACTTTGTAATGAAAAGCCTCCTGGAAAAGAATTCACCAAGCCCAGAGGCTTCCTTGAAAATTTTTACCAAATATTAAAGAAGAATTAACACAGCCAGGCATGGTGTCTCACGCCTGTAATCCCAGCACTTTGGGAGGCCGAGCTGGGTGGATCAACTTGAGGTCAGGCGTTCAAGACTAGCCTGGTCAACATGGTGAAACCCCATGTCTACTAAAAATACAAAAAATTGGCCGGGCGCGGTGGCTCAAGCCTGTAATCCTAGCACTTTGGGAGGCCGAGACAGGCGGATCACGAGGTCAGGAGATCGAGACCATCCTGGCTACCACGGTGAAACCCCATCTCTACTAAAAAATACAAAAAAACTAGCCGGGCGACGTGGCGGGCGTCTGTAGTCCCAGCTACTCGGGAGGCTGAGGCAGGAGAATGGCGTAAACCCGGGAGGCGGAGCTTGCAGTGAGCTGAGATCTGGCCACTGCACTCCAGCCTGGGCTACAGAGCGAGACTCCGTCTCAAAAAAAAAAAAAAATAATAAAATAAAAAAACTAAAAATAAAAATAAAAAATAAAAATACAAAAAATTATCCGGGTGTGGTGTTGGGAACCTGTAATCCCAGCTACTTGGAAGGCTGAGGCAGGAGAATTGCTTGGACCCAGGAGGCAGAGGCTGCAGTGAGCAGAGATGGTGCCATTCATTCCAGTCTGGGCGGCAGAGTGAGACTTTATCTCAAAAATACAACAAAAACTATCACTTATAATTACTTTAAGCAAAATAAAATACTTAGGTATAAACTTTAAAAACATGTCTATAAATATTCATGCTGATAATTCCAAAATGTTGATTAAAGAAATCTAAGTAAATGAAGAGACATACCATATTCATAGATTGAAAGACTCAACATAGAAAAGACATCAATTCTCCCCAAATTGTATACAGTTTTAATACAATTCCTATCAAAATCCCAGCACGGATTTTTGTAGACATAGGCAAGTTTAATCTAACGTTTACATGGAAAGGCAAAAGAGTTAGAATGACTAAACAATCTTGAAAAGGAAGAATATGAGGAATCAGCTTACTCAATTTTTTTTTTTTTTTTTTTTTTTTTTGAGACGGAGTCTCGCTCTCTTGCCCAGGTTGGAGTGCAGTGGTGCGATCTCGGCTCACTGTAAGCTCCGCCTCCTGGGTTCACGCCATTCTCCTGCCTCAGCCTCCCGGGTAGCCGGGACTACAGGCACCCGCCACCATGCCCGGGTAATATTTTGTATTTTTAGTAGAGACAGTGTTTCACCATGTTAGCCAGGATGGTCTCAATCTCCTGACCTCGTGATCCACCTGCCTCGGCCTCCCAAAGTGCTGGGATTACAGGATTACTTTACTCAATATTAAGGCTTCCTATGTAGCTACAGTAATCAAGGCAGTTTGTGCTGATAGAAAGATAAAAATACAGGTCTACTGAACAGAATAAAGAAAGAATCCAGAAATAGACATACACAGATATGTCCATCTGATTTATTTACAAAGATTATTATTTACAAAGTGATTCAATGGAGAAAAAATTCCTTTTCAACAAATGGTGCTGGAGGAATGGGATAAACACAGGCAAAAAAATAAACCATGACCTAAACCTCTTATCTTATACAAAAATTAACTCAAAATGAATTACAGATTTAAATGTAAACACAAAACTATAAAATATTTAGGAAAAAAGTATTGGAGAAAAATTGGGGGATCTAGGAATAGGCAAAGAATTCTAAGACACCAAAAGCATGACTCAGGGAAAGAAAAAAAAATCAATAAATTGTTCCTAATCAAAATTTAAAGCCACTGCTTTACAAAAGACCCATTAAAAAGATGAAAATGCAAGCTATAGACAGAAAGCATTTGCAAACCACATATCTGACAAAGGACTAGTATGTAAAAAATATCAAAAACTCAAAACCCAACAGTAAATAAAAGGAAAAAACTCCAATTACAAAAAGGGCAAAGAGGCCGGGGGCAGTGGCTCACACCTGTAATACCAGCACTTTGGGAAGCCGAGGCAGGAGGATCACTTGAGGCCAGGAGCTCGTGACCAGCCTGGCCAACATGGTGAAACCCCGTCTCTACTAAATATATAAAAATTAGCTGCCCACCTATAATCGCAACTACTGGGGAGGTGGAGGCATGAGAATCACTTCAACCTGGGAGGCAGAGGTTGCAGTGAGCCAAGATCCCACCACTGCACTCCAGCCTGGACAACAGGAGACTGTCTCAAAAAATAAAGAAAAAAGAAAATGGGCAAAAGACATAAAACAGGAATTTCACTAAAGAGGATTTACAAATGGAAATGGCAAATAAACATATGAAAAGATGTTCAATTTTGCTAACTATTAGGGAAATGTAAATTAAACCCACAAGAAAATATTACTACCTACCTATCAGAATGATTAAAATAAAAAATAATGACAACACCAAATGCTGGTGAGGATATGGAGAAACTGGATGTTTCCAGTGCCCAACTACTCTCTTACATGTAAAATGGTACAGCCACTCTGGAAAATAGTGTGACAGTTTCTTATAAAACCAAACACATAATTACCATATAACGCAGCAGTTGCATTCCTGGGCATTTGTCCCAGGGAAATGGAGAATTGTGTTTACATAAAAACTTGTACGAGAATGTTCATAGCAGCTTTATTCCTAATCACCAAACGCTGGAAACAACCCAGATATTCTTTAATGGATAAAGGATTAAACAAACTATAATACATCCATACCATGGAAAATTACTCAACAACAAAAAGGTATTAACTATTGACACACACAACTTGGTCAAATCGTCAGAGAATTACACTGGGTGGAAAAAAAATCCACAAAGGTTACATACTGAATGATTTCATTTGTATAACATTCTTGAAATGACAAAATTATAGACAAGAAGAACAGATTAGTGGTTGCCAGGGATTTAGGATAGAGGGTGGTAGAAGGGGGATGGGAGGGAAGTAGGTGTGATAATGTAGCCTCGTGATAACACTTCTTTAATCTTGACCATTGTGGTGGATATATAAACTGACATGGGAAAATTTCATAGACCTAAATACACACACACACGTAAAACTGAGGAAATCTGAACAAAGATGGGGAATGGTATCAATATCAATATTCTGGCTGTGACACCATCTTATAGTTTTGTATGTTCTTCTTATTAAGGGAAATTAGGTAAAGGGTACACCGGACCTCTCTGTATTATTTCTTACAAGTGTGTGTGAATCTACAATTATTTCAAAATAAAAAGTTTTAAAAAAATCCATGTAGCTCATGTACAGTTATATATTCATCATTCACTTCTTTAAGCATTTATTGAGTTGCTCTTTTGTGTGAAGCATTAGCTTATGTGCTGGTGGGATGGGGGTGGGAAGATGGAAGGTGGGCAATATACAAAGAGATACTGAACAGAGACCCCACCTTCACAGATGTCACAATTGTGATTATATGGATGTTTTTGTCATTCTTTAACATATGCGTCCTCCACTAACAGAGGGAAGAGACAGTGACTGTTTTAATAACTCTATTCCAGTACCGAACAGTGTCTGGAACATAGTAACTTTTAGATTAATACCTCCAAATGAATGAATGATTGCATCAATCAATAGAAGGGATGGTTACAATACAGTACAAAAAGTGTTTATGAAAACAGAGAAGGCCGGGCGCGGTGGCTCAAGCCTGTAATCCCAGCACTTTGGGAGGCCGAGACGGGCGGATCATGAGGTCAGGAGATCGAGACCATCCTGGCTAATACGGTGAAACCCCGTCTCTACTAAAAAATACAAAAAACTAGCCGGGCGAAGTGGCGGGTGCCTGTAGTCCCAGCTACTCGGGAGGCTGAGGCAGGAGAATGGCGTGAACCCGGGAGGCGGAGCTTGCAGTGAGCTGAGATCCGGCCACTGCACTCCAGCCTGGGCGACAGAGCAAGACTCCGTCTCAAAAAAAAAAAAAAGAAAAGAAAAGAAAACAGAGAAGTGGGCTGGGCACGGTGGCTCACGCCTGTAATCCCAGCACTTTTGGAGGCCGAGGTGGGCAGATCACAAGGTCAGGAGTTCGAGACGAGCCTGGCCAATGTGGTGAAACCTACTAAAACCTCTACTAAAAATAACAAAAATTAGCCGGGCGTGGTGGCCATGTGCCTGTAGTCCCAGCTACTCAGGAGGTTGAGGCAGGAGAATCGCTTGAACCTGGGAGGCAGAGGTTGCAGTGAGCCGAGATCGTGCCACTGCACTCCAGTCTGAGGGACAGACTGAGACTCTGTCTCAAAACAAACAAACAAACAAACAAAAAAAGAGAAAACAGAGCAAGTGAAGAACTAGCCCTGTCGGAGGGAACTGGTGAGGCTTCAAAGATGCGCTCTTTTAGTTGGGTCTCACAAGATAGGAGATGGGAAGTGGAGAAAAACCACTCCAAGCAAAGAGAATAGAACATTCAAACGCACAATGTGATAGGAAAAGCATTGCGTACCCTGGGCCCAGCAAAGAGTTTGGTGTGCTGCTTGAGTTTATAGGTCTTTACTGAGAGAGGCAAAGGATGAAGCTAGAAGTCTGACTGTGGATGCTACAGGAAGGAGATTTGGACTTTCACATGAACAACGTGGTGACACTAGACTTTTGAAGCCAGTGAATGATAATCAGATTTGTCAGTAAGTTAACTCTAAAGGCAGTGATAGGATTCACAGCAGGGAGAAGAGACAAGCTGAGAAACCAACACAAGAGTTGGAAGTGAATGAAAATCCTCAGTTCTTCATCATACTTGTTTTTTGTTTTTTGTTTTTTTTTTTTTTTTTTTTTTTTTTTTTTTTTGAGACGGAGTTTTGCTCTTGTTGCCCAGGCTGGAGTGCAGTGGCGTGATCTCAGCTCACCGCAACGTCCGCCCCGATTCTCCTGCCTCAGCCTCAATTTTCCAGAAAACTTAATTCCCAAATATACTGCGTTAATGGAAGTTAAGTCTTCAAAACTACTGTCCCGAACGGTTTATAACATTGTTATCTTTAAATCTGTGTAATGAATCATATCAGAGGGCTGTGAAAGAGAAATATTTATTGAGCATTTTAGTTGCTCTTTTTTTTTTTTTTTTTTTTTTTTTTTTTTTGTTTTGAGATGGGGTCTGGCTCTTTTGCCAGGCTGGAGTGCAGTGGTGCGTTCTCAGCTCACTGCAACTCCGCCTCCAGGGTTCAAGCGATTCTACCTGCCTCAGCCTCCCAAGTAGCTGGGACTACAGGCACGCGCCACCATGCCTAGCTAATTCTTGTATTTTTATTTTTATTTTTATTTTATTTTATTTTTTTGAGACGGAGTCTGGCTCTGTTGCCCAGGCTGGAGTGCAGTGGCCGGATCTCAGCTCACTGCAAGCTCCGCCTCCCGGGTTCACGCCATTCTCCTGCCTCAGCCTCCCGAGTAGCTGGGACTACAGGCGCCCGCCACCTCGCCCGGCTAATTTTTTTTGTATTTTAGTAGAGACGAGGTTTCACCGTGTTAGCCAGGATGGTCTCGATCTCCTGACCTCATGATCCGCCCGTCTCGGCCTCCCAAAGTGCTGGGATTACAGGCTTGAGCCACTGCGCCCGGCCGATTCTTGTATTTTTAGTAGAGAAGGGGTTTCACCATGTTGGCCAGGATAGTCCCGCCTCGGCTTCCCAAAGCGCTGGGATTACAGACGTGAGCCACCGCGCCCGGCTTTTGTTGCTCTTTTCTATAGATTCTTCCAGTATGAGCATGCTACTTTATAGATTTTAATTTGAAATTCCTCTTTTCCCAACTTTCAAAAGTTTGAAATAATAAACTACTATTCATACCTCATAAAATCTTGCATGTTGGTGTCAAATTATTAATATCTTAACCACCAAAAAACGATCACTTCCACATAACATTCCAGCTATTGAGGAATTACACTTATTTCTCTTAAAACACAAAATAACTATTTTAGCAAAAAGTTAGATAGAGCTTCAGTAACTAAGATATTGATCTCTGGAGAGAATAAACCATATGCCTGAAATACAGAGAGTAACTAAGTACTTTCCATATATTTCTCTGTATATATACATGTATTTGTTTGTGATAAGCTGTAGATACAGCTGGATGTTAACTATAATATAACAATAACTTGCCTGTGGCCACCCCACCTTTCCTCCCAAGAGCAAAAAAAAAAAAATTTAATCAGGTTGGAAAGGGAAGAAAAGTAAAGACGTTACAGAAAATTCACTGTAGGCACAGTAAAGTGACTCGTCCTCCACCTTGTTTTCTTTTGACATCATTCAACAATTTTAATAGCTCTTTTCTCACAGTAGAGAATAAGGAATATGGACTATGAAAAGAAAAATTTTTTATAAAAAGAAAATGGGATGGAATGTATTGTAGGTAATGCTTTTGTGTCATTTTACAAGGAATAAAGACATCTAAATGGTTTTTATAAACCTCATAGATGGTTATTAAACATTTTTTGGACTTTCTAATTATGGAAAATGTTAAATAAAAAAGTAACAGAACAATATAATAAACTGCCTCATACTCAGCTTTAATAGTTATCAATTCATGGCCCACCTACTTCCCATAGCACTCCGTTATTTTGAAACAAATCCTAAATGAATCATTCCATCTATAAATATTCAGAATGTATGTCTAAAAGATAAGAACTATTAAAAAAAAAAAAACATTGGCTGCACATGGTGGCTTATGCCCGTAATCCCAGTGCTTTGGGAGGCCAAGGAAGGAGGACTGCTTGAGCACATGTAGTCAAAGCTGCAGTGAGCCACCATCACACCACCGCACTCCAGCCTCGGCAACAAGTGAGACTCTGTCTCAAAAGAACAAAAAGAAACAAAAACACCTTAATTATACCATTAGTATACCTACTTTTTTTTTTTTTTTGAAACAGAGTCTCACTCTGTTGCCCAGGCTGGAGTGCAGTGGCGCCATCTCAGCTGACTGCAACCTCTGCTGCCCTGCCCCAGGTTCAAGTGATTCTTGTGTTGTGTCTCAGCCTCCCAAGTAGCTGGGAATACAGGCACCTGCCACCATGCCTGGCTAATTTTTGTATTTTTAGTAGAGACAGGGTTTCACAATGTTGGCTAGACTGGTTTCAAACTTCTGACTTCAAGTGATCCGCCTGCCTCGGCTTCCCAAAGTGTTGGGATTACAGGAGCGAGCCACAGCACAAGCCTAAATTTTTTTTTTTAACCTAAAAGTTTAACAATAATTTTTTAATGCCATAAAATACAAGGTCAAATTTTCAAATTTCCTAAATCGTCCCATAAATTTCTTTTATTCTATTTTTTTCCATATGGGTCCAAATTAGGTCCATACATTGTGATCAGTTGTTCTGTCCAAAATTTTATTTTAATGGAAATAATGCAACATATTTTAAAAATTAAACTTAGAAGTTTTAATAAATTTAAATAATTAAATCTAATATAAAAAGGGTGAATAACCAGATGAAGTTGCCCTAGCAGAGCAATGTTGATCCTGTGTACTACAAATGTATGGACATGATCAAGTTAAGCACTTAGGAGAAAAGGAGGGGAGGGTTGACTTCATTTTTGCCTTTTATCAAAACACTTCCTTCATTCACAAGTTTTAGGATGATTTTTATCAAGGAAGTCCACTAAAGCATGCTAACAAAACCCTTCTGTGTTGGTTAGGTGTGGTGGCTAATGCCTGTAATAATCCCAGCACCTTGGGAGCCCAGGCAGGTGGACTGCCTGAGCCCTGGAGTTGGAGAGCAGCCTGGGCAATATAGCGAGGTCTAATATCTACAAAAAATTAAAAAATTAACCGGGTGTGGTGGCATACCTTGTAGTCCCAGCTACTTGGGAGGCTGAGGCAGGAGGATTGCTTGAACCCAGGGGTCAAGGTTGCAGTGAGTTATGATTGTACCGCTGCACTACTGCCTGGACAACAGAGTGACACACTCTGTCTCAAAAGACAAAAAAACAAAACAAAAAACCAAAACCTTATGTGATCTCTCATTTTTTTTTTTTTTAACATTTTCACTATTTTACTTTGACCAAATACTTTCTCCGTCATTTGAAATTAACTTGAAATCGTAGGATTTCAGAGTTGGGAGCAATTACGTGGCTTCCTAATCTCAGAGAGTAGGCAGCTTTGGTATTATTGCAATATTGGTGTTTCCAGTGAGAAAGCTACCATGAGGAAGCAATCTGCTCACAGCTACAGGCTGTATTCTAATTTGTTAACAGGTACTACTATGTAAGTATGATCAGGAAAAGTTTTATTAGCACCACATGAAATAACCTTGAATTTGATCCTTTCATAAAGGTTGGTAAAGCTAATATTTCCTTTGACATGTTGAAAATACCCTGTTATACAAGTAATAAAGTAGTACATTTCATTTAAAATTTGAAACAATAAAGGTTAGAAACCTGTCATCCACAGAAGCATGCAGGAATCAACATAGTTAAAGTCAGACTTTTCACTATGCCATGACGAGATAATATAAAATTGTGTACTATCCATAAATAAAACATGCAGTGTAAAATATCTCATGGTACTCTGTTTTGGGACATTTGAAACCCCAGTTAGAAATTAACTAGAAGAAAGGTCATCTGGGCTCTATGGCTCATGCCTGTAATCCCAGCAATTTTCATAGCTGAGGCAAGCAGATTGCTTGAGCTCAGGAGTTCGAGAGCAGCCAGGGCAACGTGGAGACACCCTGCCTCTACAAAAAATACAAAAATTAGCCAGGCAAGGTGGCACGTGCCTGTAGTCCCAGGCACTGGGGAGGCTGAGGCAGGAGGATCACTTGCATCTGGGAGGTCAAGGCTGTAGTGAGTGGCGATCCCGCCATTGCACTCCAGCCTGGGCCACAGAGTAAGCCTCTGTCTCAAAAAAAAAAAAAAAAAAGAAATTAAGAAGTCTTCCAATATTTGCATATCAACTTCAGATGGTGTTTCTTAGGCTTAAAAAAAAATTATCAGTGGTTCCTGCTACATCTATTGGCAGGCAACTTCTAGATAGCATTTCATTGTGGAGTAACTTTATCAATCAAAAACAAAAAATTTTAATAGAAATTCATGGCCAGGTGTGGTGGCTCATGCCTGTAATCCCAGCACTTTGGGAGGCTGAGACGGGCAGATTACCTGAGGTCAGGAGTTTAAGACCAGACTGGCCAACATGGTGAAACCCCATCTCTACAAAAATACAAAAATTAGCCAGGCATGATGGTGGATGCCTGTAATCCCAGCTACTCAGAGGGTGGGGTAGGAGAATCGCTTGAACCCAGGAGGCGGAGATAGCAGTGAGCTCAGATTGCACCACTGCACTCCAGCCTGGGTGACAGAGTGAGACGCTGTCTCAAAAAAAAAAAAAAAAAAAAAAAAAAAAAAGAAATTCATGAGTCTCAGTGCAGTCTATGTAAGTGACCCTTTACATTAAACCTAGGAATCAGAATGCCCAGTAAAACAATTTAAGATACTAGTTGAGTGTTTGATATGTGCAGGGAACTATATGGGGTGCATCTGCAAACTGCAGAATAAAGTATCAGAATGATACCAAATTAAATCATTAATACATTTAGTTTACAGGAAGTACTTAAAGTCAGTAATTTAAATATGAGAATTTTTAAGATTTAATTTTTAACTCTATGAGTCTTATAAAAAATCCACTAGAGATTGAGCCCATCCTGGCTAACACAGTGAAACCCCATCTCTACTAAAAATACAAAAAATTAGCCGGGCATGGTGGCGGGCACCTGTAGTCCCAGCTACTCGGGAGGCTGAGGCAGGAGAATGGCGTGAACCCGGGAGGCGGAGCTTGCAGTGAGCTGAGATGGTGCCACTGCACTCCAGCCCGGGCGGCAGAGCAAGACTCCGTCTCAGGAAAAAAAAAAAAAGGAAAATAATAATAATAATCCACTAGAATTTATTTGTTCCAAACTCTACAAGATTTAGAAAAGAAACAAAACCCTGTGTGGATTTTGCAAATTTAGAACATTGACAATGGTCTGACTTCAATCCTGTTTCTTTTATTGTTTAGATTGACTCCATTCATTTTCTCCCAGAGCCCCTAATGTACTAAGACTCCTTTATCTTGTACGCTGTCTGAATATTTTTCCTGATTTACCAAAATACAAAGATTCAAGCTCTTGATGATTTTAAAACAAGGCAAAAGCATGTGTCATAGTAAATATATTCCACCTGATTCAGGTAAGGCAAGTACAGAGTTGATGTGTTCAGTTACTATATAAAAGTGCAGGTGTAAATCTCTGTTAATATACAGAACAGACAGAAGACCACATTGTAACACATCCATTCATCTTGCCTGGCTCACAGGGGAGAAGCAGTGTTCACATCAACAATACCTATTCATATTTTGAGAATGATGGAAATCCCACCTAAGAAATGTGACTTCAACGATACCACTTTATGGCATGTTTGATAATGCAAAAAATACATGGCAATTGGAACTTTTTGATTTTACAGTCCTGTTTTTTAATCACTTGCATCTGCCTCTCTCTCCACTGTCTCAATTCATATTTGAAACGAATGGGAAAACTTTTGCAAAAGTAACACACACAAAAAAGCTTCCTCTTAACTGCAAAATAAATCATGACCAACGAATAATATCACTGTTAAAAATACTATTAACAGTATTATGGCTTTAAAAATAATAGTACTTTGTTTTCTGATAATTAATAACATTTATTTTTCTTTTTCTCATGCTTTTTCAAAGTCTGGTGCCCCCTGTTATATTTACACTTTATTTCTTTAGTTCTTTATTGAATCACCCAGCATGTCTTTGGTTAACTTCCTCTTGTTAATACCTATGCCCCTCTTCACCTTGTCAATGCTAATTAGAACCTTAATCTGTTTTTCCAAGGTGTTAGCCAGTTAAAGGATCACTAGCAAATTTCATGAGGTTAGTCTACTGAATCACTTACTTATTAAGTAAAGTGTTAAAAAACCAATCTTACTGAACCATATCCACTTTCTCGAAGCAGCTGCCACTAAACTTGTATTTATATTTAGTGTAGTGACATAAATTTGAAGTAAGACTTTTACTAAGATGGCAATGAAAATGTCTATTTTTTTAAGGCCAGATCAGGATAGAAACTTTAAAAATAATACAAAGTAGAATAGATTAAGGAGGCTGAAATACAGTCCTTAGAATGGACAAGAAATATTCATTAATTCCTGTAATAACGGGTTACTTTGGACAAATTCAACATTTCTCCTTTCTTAAGGATGATCTTAAAAGGGTTCATAACCAAGAAGTTTGAATGCAAAACGAACAAAATTAAGAAATCCTGAACAGGCAGGAATAGAAGAGGAAGGAAGGCTGGTGATAGTCTAAGAGAAGACTTGTAGCAGGAGCTCCTGTAGAGCAGATGAAGACCAAGGAAAAAGCCATGTGTTTGGGGAGATAAGTGTGCATGCTTTCAAGCCCTGGCTGCTCGAAAGAAATGTCAGACACTGGCTTATGTTTCTGGTGGAGAAAAAAACAGACATGTTCTCAAGCCATGAGTGTCTTTGTTAGGACATACAATATAATAATGCTGCTCACCCATTCTGCTTGAAGAAAAAAAAAAAATGAACTTATGTTCCTGGAAACCAAGTTCTTATGGTCTACCTGCTGTAGAATCTCCTTATAACTGGAAAGAAACCAAGAGTTGTATTGGAGACAGAGATATTGATTAAGGAGTGACTTAGAACACTTTATAAGAATAAAGACTAAGAAAAAAAATCCACCTTGAAAAATCCATGCAACAATGCAGGCTTGAAAATGAAGTGGAAGAAGTATAGTTAGAGATAGATGAATATTGATATGGTAATGATATACTGTTAAAGTAAAAGAAATAAAGCAGCATAAAAAACAATATATGTACTATAACTGTCCTAATTACTGTTTCTAAAAATACTTTACCTGAAAAAAGGCTAAAATACTTTATCTGAAAGGCTATCAAAATATATCTAGGTATAGAATATAAATTTTATTTTGTTCTAACTACTCACATGTATTTTTTATTTATTAAAGCCAAAAGCATGTATTACTTATATAGCTATTAAAAATATATGAAAAGAACTGTCTTGGGTCAGGGACTTCTCACCACTTTGCTGGGAAGAGGAGAACGGGTTAAGGGTAACGAAGGAGGTCTTAGCTTCCATATCTACTCATTTACTAATAAGACTTCTAGTTGGAAACTCCCAACATCAGGACTGATAAAGAACTGATTTGGCAACATCTTAAAATAGGGAAATTATAACTTCAAAGTGACATATATTTGTCATTACTTTGAGTGAAATGAATAATTGTACAGTGTGCCTGCTAAGCTATAGAACATATTACTAATAAATTTCTATCCTATAGAAAATACAAAATACTGTTTTTTGGCATCTTTTAGAAAGAATAAAACATTTATATAAAAATTTCAAACTGAGGGTTATAAACTAATTTTTGAACAAAATACTGTACTTGAGTTCCCACTATTATTAACACTCAAAATACACAGCTTGAATAATTAGCGGAAACGTGGATTCAACAGGCCTAACTGGTAGCCTATATAATTACATCACATAGCTATGGTTTTGGCAGGCAAATGCACTTAAAAGCATAGGAAAAGATATGTTCAATGCATAGCTAAAAGAATGAAACATTTATACAGAACAGAAAGTTTAATCTTTCTACATATGCCTAAGATAACTCAAGGTATTTTCTAATTCTAACTTGTCTATCTGTGGTTACTATTCTATCTGTAGGTACTCCTAATAAGCAATAATACTATAAGTTTTACATTGAAGCCATTATGTAAGCTTCCTCAATTTTAAAATCTCTTTGTATATGCATTCGTCTTCATCCTTCAGTTTTCCTTTATCAGGTCAAGCAATTCTCTCCAACAATAGGCCTTTTTTCTTTTTTTAGACCAGGTCTCGCTCTGTCACCCAGGCTAGGGTACAGTGGCATGATCATGATCCTGGCTCACTGAAGCCTTGACTGCTCGTGCTCAAGTAAGCCTCCACCTCAGCCTCCTGAGTAGCTGGGATCACAGGCATGTGTCACCACACCCAGCTAATTTTTTTTTAAAAAATTATCATTTATAGAGATGAGGTCTCACTTTATTGCCCAGGCTAGGTGGGCTCCCACATTCCTCCTACTTAGGCCTTCCCAAGTGCTGGGATTACAGGTATGAGCCACAAGGCTCTTAATTCTTTATCCTACTACCTTTTCACTTCATTAATGCACCCCTCCCATTTGTCTTTAATCCGCAGTTGCTTCCTCTCTCCCAAATCCTCTTTTTGGCCTATAGCATGCTCAAGGAGAGGGAGCTTTTCCTGACAGGAAGATGCTCTGGCAACTCACTAGCTCCAGCCTCCTCATTTCCAAATCCAACAGGAGTCCTCTCAGGTCATATCCTTCCATAACCTCTATGCAGCATCTCCTTACAAGGTTGTTTCTTGGTTTGTGTGGCACTGTCCTCTGGGAGTTTCTTTCCAACCCACCTCTTCGGGCTTATCCTACTTCTCTCGACCTCTGAGCACAAAACTCTGTGCTGAGCTTCCTCTCTCTACCCTACACTTTCTCTCATTTATCTGATTCACTCCTATTCTTTTAGCTCTCTATGCCAAGTCGTTAATGCCCTCAATAAATCTCTCACAAGCTGCTTTTCTCCTTTTCCTGAGGCTGTCCTAGTTCCAGAACCTCACTACTAGTCCAAGTTCTCATTCTCAATTTCTTTCTTCCTTTAAGTCATTCTACAAACTATTGATGGAGTAATCTTTCAAAGGCTCTGATTGCATCAGTCTTTTCTATTCAGATATCTTAAATGGTTCCTCACTACCTACTGTTCAAAGTTCAAACCTCTTGTTATGTGGCTCTAAGGCTTTTGATTTGCCACTATCCCTGAGTATCCTACATTTTGTTCACGATGTCTGAACTAGGCCAAAAAATACATTATGTCCACCACGCCTGCTGAAAAGGTATCCAGCATTCAAGACTCAGTTCAAACTCCATCTCCATGTTACCCCATCTCCCTAGTACGGAAGTAATCTCTTCCTTCTTCATGTATAGAAAGTACCTGACAACTTCTTGTTGACCCTGATGTCATTCTGTCTTGCTTTTAAAGGACATGGACCTTTCTTAAGTCCATTAATTGAACACAACTTGCATCAGGATTCTTATTTGCTTTCCATACTGCCTTCAATGGAGGAGGAAGTGTTAAACACAGACTGTTCATCTGGAATTAAAGACTACTTATCCGACATCTGAGCTAAAGTCTGCTTCTGCCTTATTTCTGAAGAGGAGATATGGGATAACAAATTAGCTAAATACACAATATTATGTGTGTTTTTGTGAGGGGTGGGGGAGGGATAAGTGCTGAATAAATGACTCAAATAATTTCTTTTTTTTTTTTTTTTTAGAATAGGTCTCACTCTTGTCGCCTAGGCTGGAGTGCAGTGGCGCGTTCTCAGCTCACTGCAACCTCTGTCTCCCAGGTTCAAGCAATTCTCCTGCCTCAGGCTCTCAAGTAGCTGGGATTACAGGTGCTCACCACCACACCCAGCTAATTTTTGTATTTTTAGTAGAGTCGGGGTTTCACCATGTTGCCCAGGCTGGTCTCAAACTCCTGACCTCAGGTGACCGCCCGCCTTGGCCTTCCAAAGTGCTGGGATTACAGGCATGAGCCACTACGCTGGCTGATTCAAATCATGTCAAAGCATTTTTATTTTAGTTATTTTACAAAAAGTAACTATGAACCTGCAATTCCACTGTAGGTATATACCCAAGAGAATGGAAAAATACATTCATGTAAAAACTTGTATATTTACAGTCAAAGAAGCATTATTAATAGCCAAAAAGTGGAAGCAACCAAAATATCCATCAACTCTTGAATAATCAGAATGTAGCATACAGACATAATGAAATATTATTTGGCCATAAAAAGGAATCATCGGCCGGGCGCGGTGGCTCAAGCCTGTAATCCAAGCACTTTGGGAGGCCGAGACGGGCGGATCACGAGGTCAGGAGATCAAGACCATCCTGGCTAACACGGTGAAACCCCATCTCTACTAAAAAATACAAAAAACTAGCCGGGCGAGGTGGCGGGCGTCTGTAGTCCCAGCTACTCGGGAGGCTGAGACAGGAGAATGGCGTAAACCCGGGAGGCGGAGCTTGCAGTGAGCTGAGATCCGGCCACTGCACTCCAGCCCGGGCGACAGAGCGAGACTCCGTCTCAAAAAAAAAAAAAAAAAAAAAAAAAAGGAATCATCACTGATGTACGCTACAATGTGGATGAATCTTGAAACATTATGCTAAGTGAAGATGTCAGACACAAAAAGGCACATACTGTCTTGTTCCATTTATACAAAATATCCAGAGTAGGCAAATCCATAGAGACACAAAGTAAATTAGTGTTTACCAGGGGTTGGGGATAACTGCGAGTGGCTGCTAACAGGTACAAAATTCTTTTTGGTATAATGAAAATGTTCTAGAGTTAGATAGTGGTGAGGGTTGTAATAACATCACAAATATACTAAAAATATGAATTTTATACTTTAAAAAGGTAAGTTTTATACTATACAATTTTATCTAAAAAAAAAAAAACAACAAAAACAAAACAACAAAAACACTGTTATGAGTTTCACCCCCCAAATGACAGCTTCAATTTGTGGTGTAATGGAAAAGAGCTCTGACCTTTTCAATCAGCAAATCTAGGTTTAAGCCAAATCTGCCACTTAACTCTCTTACTTAAGTGTGGCATCTTTAGGATGCGGCTAAACTTCTCTAAGCCTTCATAACCTCATCTATAAAGTGAGGATAGAATGCCTTACAAAGTCACTGTGAGACTCACAATATAACATAAAATTATTAATTCAAATGAACAAAACCTTATAGTTATTTCGTATGCCTACAATGATTTTTTAAAAATCCTAAACTGTATTGAATAGCCCGTAACTTCACTGAATAGTCCACAACTTTTTATTGTTGCTATGTTATCTAACCAGCTTTTTTATTGTCATATATGAATGACATCTTGGGGCTATGTAGCACTTATCCTGTAGGCACTAATAGAACAGTAGAGAGTTATTTAATTCTAATCTTCACAATGAGAGGTAGCATGGCACAACAGTTATAAACACAGGCATAGAACTGAGTTTAAGTCCAGGTTCTGCCATAGATCTTGAACAAACCACTTAACCTCTCTGAACATTGGTATACATCCCTGTAAAGTCTATGTAAGAATATGTGTGTGAATCTACAAAAATATCCATTATAGAGGTTTGTCGAGATACTCATTATATAAAGCATATATTGTAATACCTAGCACCTAACAAGCACTCATTCAGTAATTGTTATTGCTGTTGTCCATCCCGTGGAGCAACAAGTTTAAATGACTGGTCTTCAGCTACAAGACAAATTTGAGGCCAGGCATGGTGACTCATGCCTGTAATCCCAGCACTGTGAGGAGGGTGGATCCCAGGAGCGAGACTTTGGGAAACTCTGCTCGAGACCAGCTTGGCCAACATGGTGAAACTCTGAGCTGGGTATGGTGGTGGGCACCTGTAATCCCAGTTACTTGGGAGGCTGAGGCAGAAGAATCGCTTGAACTTGGGAGGTGGAGGTTGCAGTGAGCCGAGGTTGTGTCATTGTACTCCAACCTGAGCAACAAGACCAAAACTCCATCTTAAAAAAAAAAAAAAAAAAAAAAAAAAAAGGCTGGGTGCAGTGGTTCACGCCTATAATCCCAGCACTTTGGGAGGCCGAGGCGGGCGGATCACTTGAGGTCAGGAGTTTGAGATCAGCCTGGTCAACATGGTGAAACTCCGTTTCTACTAAAAATACAAAAATTGACCAGGCGTGGTGGCACATGCCTGTAATCCCAGCTACTTGGGAGGCTGAGGCACGAGAATCGCTTGAACCCGGGAGGCGGAGGCTGCAGTGAACTGAGATCGCACCATTACACTCCAGTCTAGGTGACAGAGTAAAACTCTGTCTCAAGAAAAGAAATTAAAAAAAAAAAAAAAAAAAAAAAGGAAATCTGAGGCATAACTAGGAATAGAGAAGTAGTTTGTATACTTGTTGAGTTAACTGGAACAGGGGATGATTCAGTGCCCTTCCTTTGTGTTTTTCTAGTATCATATGGGTCTCTGCAGCATTGCTGTACCTAAATAGTTCAATTGTTTCCTTATTAGTTAAGGAAGAAACATAGTCCTATTCAGCACTAGTCCAAGGCCTGACCCGAGTAGATGCTCAGCAAATATTTATTGAGTAAATAAATGGACAGAGAGTATGGTGTTACTGGCTGCATCTACAGCCAAGCATCAAAACAAACTCAAAGCATTAACTAGACATTTTCAAATATCCATACTCTTACATATATAAAACATTTTACATTTTAAAAGTTTTCATTTAGGTGTCCTATAAGCTCCTTGGCATTAATACAAAGCAAAGTATACATTATTTAAAAAGATAGGAGACTGATTATAACACCCAATTGAAGTAATAAGTATTCCTATCTTTAAGCATCTGAATATATACTTCATCATGCCTAACAGAATTCCCTAATAGTTTTTGCAGGGCACACCTTCACAGAGCCTCACCTTATAACACAGTAGGCACTTAATTGTACTTAGGTTACTTGAAGAATTGGGTAAAAATGCTTCTTGGTTGTGTAAAATTAAATGATTACATTTAATCTATAGTTAAAGATGGAAAGCTGTTAATATCAAAACTATACCTCTCCAATGGCAGCTGGCTATATCACTTTAATCCCAGCACTTTGGGAGGTCAAGGCAGGTGGATCACAAGGTCAGGTGTTTGAGACCAGCCTGAGCAACATGGTGAAACCCCGTCTCTACTAAAAATACAAAGTGGTGGCGTGCGCCTGTAATCCCAGCTACTCAAGAGGCCGAGGCAGGGAGAATCACTTGATCCCGAGAGGCAGAGGTTGCAGTGAGCCTCTGCAGATTGCGCCACTGCACTCTAGCCTGGGTAACAGAGCGAGACTGTCTCAAAAAAATAAAATAAAATAAAAAACATATATACAAATATATGTGTGTATGTGTATCTGTATAGATACACACACATATATAGTTTCTCAAAAAGAAAAGCAAACATATCAATCTGTAACCAATTACAAAACTGTCTTCATTTGTCTCACATTTTTCTGTAAATGAGGTGACAGACTGGACGCAAATAGGAAAAATATTCAGGTACCTTCAACATTACTATATTACTAGGGTTACTGATTTGATTTGATTTATTTTTATTTTATTTAATTTTTGAGACAGAGTCTCGCTCTGTTGCCCAGGCTGAAGTGCTGTGGCACGATCTCAGCTCACTGCAACTTCCACCACTGGGGTTCAAGCAATTCTCCTGCCTCCGCCTCCTAAGTAGCTGGGATTACAGGCGTGCGCCACTATGCCTAGCTAGTTTTGTATTTTTAGTAGAAAAAAGGTTTCACCATGTTGGCCAGGCTGGTCTCGAACTCCTTACCTCAGGTGATCCATCTACCTCAACCTCCCAAAGTGCTGGGTTTACAGGAGGGAGCCACCATGCCTGGCCTGAGTTGACTTTAGATAAGCATGATGAAATACATTTACTATTTGTTCTTTCTCTTCAAAATCAGTTTCCTTCGCATTATGCTAGGAACTGTGAAAGATTTAGCTAAAAGATAGTGTTTGTATTCACAATGTTTACATTAGTGAAGGTACAAGTGTGTGTGATATAAGACACTACACACATTTTTGTTCATTGGTTTGCCAAATTAAAAGTCACCTGAGAATTTGCAGGAAAATAGTAGGAGTAGGAAAAGCATCCAACAGGAAGTACACTTTACACAGGATCTTGAAGGAATGGTAAAATCTGAGTAGGCAGCGAGAAGCTCCAAGCAAGGGCTTTTTCGGTGAAGTAAAAGGCACAGACTTGAATGAGTTTGGTGTGTTTGAGAGACTGACTTCAACAGAACAGAAAGAATAGGCCCAAGATCATAGGAAATGAAGCTGGATAAACAGTGTACAGGCAAATTAGAAAGGGTGTTGAAAGTCAAGCAGAAGTTAGGTTTAACATAGTGGAAAACAGGGAACCACTGAAGCTCTCTGAAAAGGGAGTGACATGCTAGAATTAGCATTTAAAGATTCATCATGATGAGTTGGAAAAAAGAGACTGAAATGAAAGCAGGCCACTGTGGTAGTCCAGGAATGAGGCAACAAGGGTCTGAATAGGATAGGTGCAGAGGTACAGTGCATTTTAGCAGCAATGTAATGAGCCTTGAGACTATAATGTTAGGAATTCTCAGAAACAAGGAAAAACATGGAATAATCCAGGAGTTGGCTAGGAGACAAAGGGGTTACACCACAGATTAACACCCTGAAATTTTAAACACTAGAAGTATATTCACAACGGCTAAACATTTTTTTTTCAAGTATCCTATAAGGAGTTTCCCTGTTTGGTTTAGTGAATTTACTGCAGGTGTCCCCTAAATTTCACATCTGTTTTGCTAACATGTCCCCATGAAAATCTGCTTCTGTAAGAATTAGTTTTAATATTTTCAATACATCAACAAAGTTAACCCATTACAAGATATGAACCCTAGAGTCTCAGATGGTGAGAAGAGAAAACATTCTTTATATAGTAGTTGCCCTTATGTGTGGGGAATATGTTCTAGAACACCCAGTGGATTTATGAAACCATAGATAGTACAGAACTCTATATATACTATTTCCTTTCCTATACATACATAACTACAATGAAGCTTAATTTATAAATTAGCCACAATGCTCTTGCACTTTGGGGCCATTATTAAGTAAAATCAGGGTTACTTGAACAGAAGCACTGAGGTACCACAACAGTCAATCTGATAACCAAGACAACCAGCTACTAAGTGACGAACAGGCAGGTAGCATCTACAGTGTGGATAGGCTGAACAAAGGGATAATTCATTTCCCTGGCTAGAAGGAGTAGGTCAGCAGGAGATTTCATCGCACTACTCAAAAGGGTAAGCAATTTAAAACTCATGAATGGGGCCAGGCACAGTGGCTCACACCTGTAATCCCAGCACTTTGGGAGGCCAAGGTCAGAGGATCGCTTGAGGCCAGCCTGGGCAACATAACAAGACCCCATGATATGGTTTGGCTGTGTCCCTACCCAAATCTCATCTTGAATTGTGGCTCCCACAATTCCCAAGCATTGTAGGAGGAACTCAGTGGGAGGTGAGTAAATCATGGGGGTGGGTCTTTCCTGTGCTGTTTTCACGAGATCTGATGGTTTTATCAGGGGGAGTTTCTCCGTACAAGCTCTCTTTTCTGCCTGCTGCTGTCCATGTAAGACGTGACTTGCTCCTCCTTGCCTTCCGCCATGATTGTGAGGCCTCCCCAGCCATATGGAACTGTAAGTCCATTAAACCTCTTTCCTGTATAAATTACCCAGCCTCAGATATGTCTTTATTAGCAGCATGAAAACAGACTAATACACCCTGTCTCTACAATTTTTTTTTTTTAATTAGCTATCTGGGAGGTTGCGGCAGGAGGGCCCCTTGAGTCCAGGAGTTTGAGTCTGAGGCTGCAGTGAGCTACGATCGCACCACTGCACTCCAGCGTAGGTGGCAAAGTGAGACTCTGTCTCAAAATAAATAAATAAAAATAAAATAAAACTCATGAATAGTTTATTTCTGCAATTTTCCACTTTAGTATTTTCAGACCACAGTTCACCATGAGTAATTAAAACTACAGAAAGCAAGACTGAGGATAAGAGGGGACTATTGCATTCAAATATACATGTAAATATCCATGTTCTATTGTCACCAAAACAAAAAAATTTTTTTTAGCTGATCTAAAATCTTAAGACATAGTCCTAACTTTATCTGAGGGGTGCACTCAGAAGAAAACAAACACACTCTACTGAGAAAATAACATTTTAAGAAATCAACACTTCTCCATGTTGTTTCCTGAGTTGTTCCATCAAATTGGTAGGAAATTATCTCACTTGAAACAAAATGAAAAATGTCACTAAAGTGAAATTTGTCAGAGTATATAATGATTTTGATGAATAATTATTAAATCTACAGTCAATCCCTGCCTCCTTCTTCTGGTACTTTCTAAATACTTCTATTATTATAATGTTGATTTTATTATCTATACATAATGCCATGTGTTGTTATATCTCTTTCCATGATCATTTTCTGGTGAAGTTATGAATGAGAACTGAAATATCCAAAAATGGCAAAAATAAGCATAACTATTCTTGCACACTGAGCTCCTCCTTTACAGTGTGTGGCCAAAATTATGCTTTTCATACATTATTTCATTTAATCCTCACAACAATCCTGTGAGGTAGGTACTATAATTATATCCATTTTACAGAAGAAGAAACTGAGGTTTCGGGGAGGTTAAGGGATTTGTGCAAAGTCACAAAGCTAGTAGGTGGCAGACATGTTTATCTGCCACACTCTTATTAAACATTAAACTACCCTGCCAATCCCAAACCTATGTGACAGAAACCGAAAGTAAGAAATATAAGAAACCTGGACATGCTGCTGATCGTGTAAAAGGATTAGAGAAGGGCATCAATTCTAAGAACTGTGAGATACAAATGATAGATTCCTTGACTCACTTCCAACCTTTCCTTGAACTGAAAACATGGCATTCTATGCCTGAAGGAGAATGGGACACTACTATGCACTGGGAATTTAACTGTCCCCTCCCCTCTTTTAGTAGGATAACTTGCATTACTATTTGATGGTATTGACAGGATCTCAATATCTTCTCAATGTGGTCACTTTTTTTTTTTTTTGAGATGGAGTCCCACTCTGTCGCCCAGGCTGGAGTACCGTGGCTCGATCTCGGCTCACTGCAACCTCCATCTCCCAGGTTCAAGTGATTCTCATGCCTCAGCCTTCTGAGTAACTGGGATTACAGACTTACACCACCACACCCAGCTAATTTTTGTATTTTCAGTAGAGACGGGGCTTCACCATGTTGGCCAGGGTGGTCTCAAACTCCTGGTCTCAAGTGATACGCCCATCTCGGCCTCCCAAAGTGCTGGGATTACAGGCGTCAGCAACCACGCCTGGCCTCAATTTGATCACATTTAAAAAAATGCTATGGCCATGTGCAGTGGCTCACACCTGTAATCCCAGAGCTTTGGGAGGCAGAGGCAGGAGGATCTCTTGAGGCCAGGATTTTGAGACCAGCCTAGGCAACACAGCAAGACTCCCTCTTTACAAAAAAAAAGAAACTTTAAAAAATTAGCCAGGCATGGTGGCACATGCATGTAGTCTCGGTTGCTGGGGAGGTTGAGGCAGGAGGATTACTTGAGCTCAGGAGTTCAAGGCTGCAGTGAGCTATGACTGTACTGCTGCACTCCAACCTGGGTGACAGAGTGAGACTGTCTCAAATAAAATAAATAAATAAGCAAGCTACTACTTAGATCAGCCAGTTTAAGACTAACTAGGTTGGTGACATAAAAATGATTTCTTAATAGAATATCCAGTGACCCGAGCAACTTGTGTAACTCCTACCAGTGAAACTAACCTTTAAAAAATGTTCTTAGTACATGAAATGTATTCATAAGATACTTCTAAAAATAACTCCCCACTGTAATTCCCTCCTTATGCATCTGGGCAGAGATGTCATATTTCCTTCACAAAGCTTCCTTTTATGTTGCAACAGTAAGAATCTCAATTTCAAGCTAAACCAGAACAATCGAGAACTATCAACTTTTTCATAAGACATGATTATTTGTATTAGTATGCTATATTTTATATAAATTGTCCACATGTGATGGGACATCCTTACATTTTAACTCAGAACTATTTTTAACTAGAAAATAAAGCAGTTGTAGTTTTAAATTCTGTCATCCTTCCTCCGTCTTTTTTTCTGCTAACACGTGGCTTTCCACAAAAGGGTCAGTGTGATCTCTGCAGATCAGATATGAGGAATATGGCCACGATAAACTATAGAAGGTTAAGCACATTTTAAGTAATTCAGGAGTTTAAAACTTGTCATCTGTGTATAAAACAAGCAAACTGTTATAAGTGGTTAAATAAACATGTACAAATTAATAGGATGCAGTCTGTAACTTCTACTTTTTCCTTCAACGAGTGTCATTTTGGCAGGCAGCCATATAATCTGCAATAATCTGTCATCATGAAGCACCACCCACTTCCTCTGCTTCACCCCCATCCAGGCTATGACTGGGATATTTCTGGACTGCTAATATAACATTCAGACAATCATAAAAGGCCTCTCTATGAAAGCTGAAATTTACATAATTTGTACTTTTAAGTTTTAAACATTCATAAATCTTAAGGAAAAAGCACATGCTATATGACATCACATTTTAAAGATTATCTGATACTTAAAATTTCCTTTCTCATACATTAGAAAGAATAGCGCCCCCATTAGTAATATCTACTGCAATGCTTCTTAAATGAAAACATCCTATGTATAATTATAAGACTTAATTTACACATTTAACCTGCACAGTATTATGAGTTTGGATATCACAGTCACATGTTAGCCTATGCATTTCATTTAAACCTCATTCCAAGAGACTAGTGAAGTTGGTAAAGAAATTATTAAGGTAGCTTTCCTGATTTATAACATATTTTGCATTAACTTTTTAACATACAAATGATGACATGTCAAAAAAAAAGTATCTGTTTTCCTACTTTAACTAAATTCATTTTATGGGACTATAGTAGTCATATAAATTGTTAATAATCTAATGGCCAACATGTTTTATTTTTATACTTTAATAAGTAGCTAACCCTATGTATTAAATTGATTTTAAAAGTTACAAAACAAAATAAATGGACCAAACACTCTGACTTTTCTGTCTCTAAATTTGGTATTACATTCAAGAAACTGCTCTGCTTTCTATACTATTTTCCCTTTCTGTGAATGAAGAAAAACAGGAGGCAGGCTTGTTACTTTTAAAGATCTCTAGGATGAATAGTTTGCCACTTTGAGTAGCTTGATTGTGAAATATTGTTTTAAAGTAATAATATCATCCATTAGCATAAACTGCATCCATTTAAGATGACCTTTAACATATTTCAAGTTTTTTGTTTAAAAGACTCTTCCGACAAAATTTTGCTATTTTATTTGATGCTCAGCATTTACCTAGCTTAATCAGAAGAAAAAAATTAAATCTTTTCTGAAAAAATTACCACTTTTATTTGTAGAATATCAAGCTACAAATTAAATAGAGCACATGAATCCAATGACTTTTGAGGTTGATTACTCTCAGCTGGATTTTGAGCTAAGGCCATAAATATTTCACATGAACTTCAACAGAGTTTACTCATTTTTTAACAGTGTTTAGACACAAACCATAGTTATAATAAAACATTAAACGTAAAATAAAATACCAATGACACTTACTCACAGTAGATCTCAAATGCATGTCCTATATTTCCAGTTCAACATATTAAGACTTTAAAAATTCTGTATTTAGCTACAACAATCAATACAATTTCCCCAGAGATGGCTTCATTTAAAAAACTGCCTCTTCCTCACAGGAAAAACTGAACTTAAGTTATAAGAACACCGCAGGCTATCAGCACCTTCATCCCGAGAAAGGAAGTTATTACAGACACTTAGTTTTATAAGTGAGGCTTAAAGAGAGTACTTCCTGGTCAGACAGCTAACGTCAACAGCAATTTATACAGCTTCGCATTTAGACATTTTAGAAAGAACTCTCTAAAAATTTTTCCAGAATTTCCCCCCCGTACCTACAAAAGAGGAAAACTTGCTCAAGCTAATCTTATGTAAAAAATCTATGAAAGTCTATCAATGCTCACCGTTATGGTATCAAGTAGATATCAGAACTGGTTACTATTATTGATAATTATATCAGCTTAAGTTTTAATTATTTTACAACTTAGGCACCCTCCACTCTCCCTGCATACCAGAGTAAGGTTTCATGGAATACAATATTAGAAAGAAAAGAACCAATTTACTTACAGGAGGACAACTCACCATTTCTTGATAATGAAGAAAAGGCAACCATTCTCATTTTAATTTGCAAATTGAAAGTTAATTCTCTTTTAAACTTATGTATTAAAAAATCGTCAAGAAACTTGGTACAATACTAAAAAGGAACTGCAGATAAAAACAGCGTGACCTGGGTGCCACACATTACTATCAGTATTGCAAGCTGAAGTATTTCCTGTTACAACGCCCATTGGTTCCCACAGGTGCAAGTGCCTATGGGTGGTGGCAATTCACCCCTCCTTTTGTAAGAGATCCACTAAAGGAGAGTTAAGATTGGCACAAGCAATGCTAAGAACTATTCGAACAGAACTACCTTGGGCTAATACCGAGAGACACCCAAACTAGACTGATTGTGAATTGATGATTACCTAATTCAAAAAAGCTGGAGAAAATTGATTTCAATACTTTCATTATTTTTCCAAGATGCACGATTATTAAGAATGCATGGGGCTGGACACAGTGGCTCAAGCCTGTAATCCCAGCACTTCGGGAGGCCGAGGCAGGCAGATCACTTGAGGTCAGGAGTTTGACACCAGCCTGGCCAACATGGTGAAACCCCATCTTTACTAAAAATACAAAAATGGCTGGGCATGGTGGCAGGCGCCTGTAATCCCAGGTACTCGGGAGGCTGAGGTAGGAGAATCGCTTGAACCCGGGAGGTGGAGGCTGCAGTGAGCCAGGATCGCACGACTGCACTCCAGCCTGGGTGACAGAGCTAGACTCTGTCTCACAAAAAAAAAATTATGTGATTTTATTCAACAAATATTTACTAATTGGCTTCTATGTGCAGGGTACTGTTCTAGGCACTAGGTAGGAATACAATAATGAACAAAATAAAGTCCCTGTGGTCATCCATATACTATCTAGTGAACTTCTGAGGATTTCATATATAATGAGGAAACTTCCACAAAGGCAGAGACTAAGAAATTTGTATGGAAATTTGGAAACTCAATTGTAGTTAGCGTAGTTACTAACAAGCATTGTAATAAGTGGTCACCACTTTAAACCTGAACAGAACTTTTCCAGAAACTGTCACACAAAAGTAGCATTCTTTATGTTTTAATTGTTTTTAAAAGGGCATGTTGGAGGTAAAAGCATATATTGCAGCAGGGAAAAGGAAAAACTTCTCACTATGAGTCATCAGTGACTAAGTTCTTTTAATTCAGGCTTAAAACACATTTCAAACCCAATTACATGTACATGCAGAAAACTGATAACAACCCTAAATTAACATCAGAAGCTTGATTTCACCAATTTTCAGGGTCAATATCAGCATCTAAGCAAAACAAGTGAAGTTTTTTTATCAAGGGATAATGCCCCTGTACTGAATTTTATTATTATTTTGATCTTATTAGACTTTAATGCCTAAAAGCCATGTCATCAAGCTTCCACTAGACTTCATTACAGTGAACAGTTTTCTTAGGTTTTAGCCAGAATGAGATACAGTCATCTTGGATGTATGGTGTGGTGGTAGGAATGGCTTGAGTTTGTATTGAATGAAATAAAAATATAGTAAATTCAAGGCTGCTCCAAGAAAAATGTAAAACCCCGAGAGCAGAGTTTGCAGATGAATACTACTCTTCCAAACTATCATTTACTTCCTTAGAATTTTTTTTTAATTATTATTATTATTTTTATTTTTTTTTGAGACGGAGTCTCACTCTTTCACCCAGGCTGGAGTGCAGTGACACCATCTTGGATCACTGTAACCTCTGCCTCCCGGGTTCAAGTGATTCTCATGCCTCAGCCTCTAAGTAGCTGGGATTACAGGCGTGCACCACCACATCTAGCTAATTTTTGTATTTTTAGTAGAGACGGGAGTTTTACCATGTTGGCCAGGCTGGTCTTGAACTCCTGACCTCAAGGGATCCACCTGCCTCAGCCTCCCAAAGTGGTGGGATTACAGGTGTGAGCCACTGTACCTGGCTAGGATTTTATTTCCTTATTATTTTTTTTAATTTCAACTTTTATTTAGATACAGGGGGTACATGTACAGGTTTGTTACATGGGAATATTGCATGATGCTGAGGTTTGGGGTATGGATCCCATCACCCAGGTAGTGAGCATAGTCATCAAAAGGTAGTTTTTCAAACTATTAATAAATAATAATAATAATAATAATAATAAAAAACATGCTGGTGAGGCTTCAGCCAAAAGGGCATGCTTATACACTGATGGTGTGAATGTAAATTAGGACAGCTACTGTGGAAAGCAGTCTGGAGACTTCCTTATTTTTAAAATAACGAAACCTTTTCAGCCAACGAATCGGAGGAACTCTCAAAGCCAAATTTCTCTATTTAGTCAGTCAAGAAATATTTATTGTGCAACTACTAACTGCTAGGCACTGTTCTATGAGTTGGAGATACAGCAATTAATAAAACAAAAATCCTCGCTTTCATAGACCCTAAAATTTAGGGGTGTCCAATCTTTTGGCTTCCCTGGGCCACATTGGAAGATGAAGAATTGTCTTGGGCCACACATAAAATACACCAACACTAACAATAGCTGATGGGCTTAAAAAAAAAAAAAGTCTGTGCATAAATCTCACATAAATCTCATAATGTTTTAAGAAAGTTTACAAATTTGTGTTGTGCCCCATGGAAAGCCACCCTGGGGTGCATGCAGCCTGCGGGCTACGGGTTGGACAAGTTTGCACGTAGGAATATAAGACAAACAAGCAAAATATCTGGCATGTGAGAAGGTGGTAAGTGCTATGGAGAAGGATACGGTAGGAAAGATGGAACAATAAGTTTATTTGTTCATAGTTGCAAATTGCCTAGATCACACAGTAAGAAAAAATGCTTTGGAAGACCAGAGTGCTAAGCCTCCCTCTCCCAGGCTCTACCTCTGACTCAAGTGAACATCTACCTTCTGTTGAAAATGACAGTCTTATTTCAATTGTTGCTAATAGCTAGGGAAAGGAAAACAGGCCAGGTGCGCGGCGGCTCACGCCTGTTATCCCAGCACTTTGGAATGCCAAGGTGGATGGATCACCTGAGGTTAGGAGTTCGAGACCAGCCTGCCCAACATGGCAAAACCCCATCTCTACTAAAAATACAAAACACTAGCTGGGTGTAGTGGCATGTGCCTGTTATCCCAGCTACTTGGGAAGCTGAGGCAGGAGAATTGCTTGAACCCGGGAGGCAGAGGTGGCAGTGAGCCGAATTGTGCCACTGCACTCCAGCCTGGGCAACAGAGAAAGACTCCGTATCAAAGCAAAAAAGAAAGAAAGAGACAGGAAAACAAACTTCCAAATACCAATCTGATAAAAATACCACTTAAGGAAATAAAATAACAAATACGAAACACTGAGTCAAAGGCCACTTTAGAGAATATTATCAATGTTAAAAACAAACATACAAGTTTCCATATGCTTGTTACCAATGGCATCAAATTCACCAACTGTCAGGATCACAAGTGAATTCTTCTCTAGGAATCCACATTATCTCCACTGGCAGCAATAATTATATCTTATAATAGAACACAGAATTGTATGTATAATTATATTTAAATATTATTTTGAACCTAAAGTATTTAAATTTCATACAATTTGACAAGATACTAGTTGCAAGACACTACGTTAGATATATAAAACACTGTCCTTTTAAAATTAAGAATATGGACATCTAAGAAGGATAAGTACAAATCCTATAATTTAGTACTAGAGAGAATATTATATAATAAGAAAAAGTACAAATCAAGTACTTAGGGAATTCAAAGGAGAGAGTAGCAAGGAGGATCAGAGAAGGATTCATGAAAGATGGCATTAGAGGTGGTTCTGGAAAATGAGGAACAGAAGGCATACTAGGCAAAAGAAATGGAACAAAATCCTGAATGGGGCACATCAATAAGCACTCGGCTAGTAAGACCAGTCTGGTCAAGGCACTGTGTGTGTGTGTGTGTGTGTGTGTGTGTGTGTGTGTGTGTGAGAGAGAGAGAGAGAGAGAGAGAGAGAGAGAGAGAGAGAGACAGACAAACAGACAGAAACAGGCTGATAGGAGCCTAAAAACAGGTTTATAGGCTGGGTGCGGTGGCTCACGCCTGTAATCTCAACACTTTGGGAGGCCAAGATGGGCAGATCACCTGAGGTCGGGAGTTTGAGACCAGCCTGAACAACGTGGAGAAACCCTGTCTCTACTAAAAATACAAAATCAGCTGGGTGTGGTGATGCACGCCTGTAATCCCAGTTACTCGGGAGGCTGAGGCAGGAGAATCACTTGAACCCGGGAGGCAGAGGTTGCAGTGAGCTGAGATCGTGCCATTGCACTCCAGCCTGGGCAACAAGAGCAAAATTCTGTCTCAAAAAACAAACAAACAAACAAACAAAAACCAAGTTTATAAATCTGTACTGAGTTTGGTAGGTCATGGGGAATTACTAAAGGTTTTGAAAACGTGAGTGTCAAAATCAGAGCCATACTTTAGGGAGAATAAGACTAACAATGTATTTAGGAAGAATGAAAATGAAAAGGAGACTGGAAAATTGTCACGGCTGTCCTTCCCTTGCGCCTTATTAAGGCCCTCATAAGATCCTTGGACCACTGAGAGGTATAAAGTGGAAAATGTTCTGAGTTGAAAAACCAGATCTGGGTCACAGTGGTCTGGTTTACCAAGGTCTCTGTGACCTCTGGAAGTCATTTATCCTTTCTGAGTTTCAATTTCCTTATGTATGAATCTATTAATTATTCTTTCTGGAAAAAAGGAGCCAGCTATGAGATTCAGCAAATGATTAGATAGTAGGAGTAGAACACACACACACACAATATGAAATTGTTTCAAGTGATTAAAATAATAAAGAGGCCAGGCACAGTGGCTCATGCCTATAATCCCGGCACTTTGGGAGGCCAAGGCAGGAGGATCGCTTGAGCCCAGGAGTTTCAGACCAGCCTGGCCAACATGGTGAAACTCTCCTACTAAAAATACAAAAATTAGCCAGGCGTGGTGGTGGGTGCCTGTAATCGCAGCTACTCCAGAGGCTGAGGCAGGAGAACTGCTTGAACCTGGGAGGCGGATATTACAGTGAGCCAAGATCACACCACTGCACTCCAGCCTGGATGACACAGCAAGACTCTATTTCAAAAACACAATAAATAGCTATCATTAAGCACTTCCTATGTGTCACTGTGCTTGGCACTTGAAAAAAATCACTTCATTTATTCCTTTTACAGATCCCGGGAGGTATGGACTCTTATTTTACAGTTGAGAGAACTGAGAGCTTTAATGAAGACTTAAGTAATTGCCCAGGGTCAGGCAGCAGACATAGTAATGGAGCCAAAATCTTTAGCTGCCTAGATCTTTCCCAGACTAAGGCCCTCTCTCCTTCCACTGTCTCTTGCTGTTTTTTATGTAGCAGATGAATAATGCTAACATTTACTCTTACATTCCAAAGGAATCACTATCTCTCTCTCTTTTTATATTTTTTATTTTTAGACAGGGTCTTGCTCTATCACCCAGGCTGGAATGCAGTGGGGTGATCATGGCTCATGCAACCTCCATCTCCCAGGTTCAAGTGATCCTCCCACCTCAGCCTCCTGAGGAGCTGAGATTAGAGGCGTGCAATACCATTCCCAGCTAATTTTTGTACTTTTTGTAGAGACAGAGTGGGGGGTGGGGGTTGGGAGAGGATTTCCATTGTGTTGCCCAGGCTGGTCTTGAACTCTTGGGCTCAAGCAATCCTCCTGCATTAGCCTCCCAAAGTGCTGGGATTACAGGTGTGCCCATTGTCTCTTTAATACCTTTTAGATATATGAATTTTAAAAAGCACTCAATGAGGATAAGAAACAAAGTGTGGACATAATTATAACCTACTAGTTTGCTGATCATTCATTAATTCACGTAATTCCCATTGACTGAGCATCCTTCATACTCTGTGCTTCGTACTATACTTAGCATGGGGGATGCAAAGATGAATAAAACACATCTCTGTCCTCACAAGCTAGTAAATAACACCCAGGAAACTGGTATAAAACAACAGAAGATAATTTTGCCAAGAGACGATGGAGGCATGTTACTATAATTTTAAATCTCTGCTATTAAATCTTGACCTAGGTCATTTAAAAACTGTATGTATACGGTTTTGAAAGTATTTGTGTATTTACACATACACACCCTGAAACTAAAAGCTAATGTTCAGAACAGAATAGAAAATTGGCCATGGGCTGGGCACAGTGGCTCACACCTGTAATCCTAGCACTTTGGGAGGCTGAGGCGGGTGATCACCTGAGGTCAGGAGTTCCAGACCAGCCTAGCCAACACGGCGAAACCCTGTCTCTACTAAAAATACAAAAATTAGCCAGGCGTGGTGGTTGGCGCCTGTAATCCCAGTTACTCTGGAGGCTGAGGCAGGAGAAATGCTTGAACCCACGAGGTAGAGGTTACAGTGAGCCACGATCATAACACTGCACTCCCGCCTGGGCAAAAGAGTGAGACTCGACCTCAAAAAATAAATAAATAAAAAATAAAAAATAGAGAAAATTGGCCATGAACTATGATTCTGTTTAGTGTGTCTACTGCCAAGACTAATTAAGTTATTAGTGTATTTAAGAAAGCATCCTGTCTTGATTAGTGCCATCTATTGTAATGGGTAAATAAAACATATTTGAATTGTCATAGCCTTGATTGCCATGGACATAAGCCAATATTAGAAAGTGAAACACATAAAATTAAATATGTACTGCACAGTGTCCCTGTTTGACTGGAAATAAAAGGTTCTCTTATTGACACTCAAAAATAGTGGAAGAAAGTAAAATTGATCCGTTCAATGAGTACTTTGATAACTGACTACAATATTAATATAAAGTATACAATGTGAGGTTGATTTCACCACCCATTATTTCACTGAGGCCAGAGGTGAAGTGAAAGGGCCCAGAACACTAGACTCCAGCATGTAAATTCCTATTGCTAGGAGTTAAAGTCACGTGGACCACACCTCTTTGTTTAATGGAACTAGGTTTTTCTAAGTATAAAATGTTTACTCCAGGCCAGGTAAGGTGGCTCACGTTGGTAGTCCCAGCACTCTGGGAGGCGGAGGTGGGCGGATCACTTGAGGCCAGCAGTTTGAGACCAGCCTGACCAACACGGTGAAACCCCCATCTCTACTAAAATTACCAAAATTATCTGGGTGAGGTGGTGGGTGCCTGTAATCCCAGCTATGAGAGAGGTGGAGGTTGCAGTAAGCCGAAATGGCGCCACTGAACTCTAGTCTGGGCGACAGAGTGAGGCTGTCTCGAAAACAAAACAAAAAAAATGTTTATTCCAGGCCATCTTCCTTTTCTCACACACTCTAGGGATTAAAAATGTTTATTTGTGAGACAGCTGACAAATGGTTAGGAGACTAATTTCCGATAACAAATAAAGAAATTGGCCCCTAAGTCATTCTGTTTGCCAGGGAATTAGCCCTTTAACTAGAAAAGTAGAAATAACTTAGAAAGATTTTGAATATACTTCAATATCCCTAACAAAGCTCAAGTCAGACAGGAAAAAAAAAATATTAAGTTGATTTATAAAGCAGGTAACTTTAACAACATATGTCTGGAACAAAATTGATCAATTAAATTCTATCAGTTATTACACAAATTTGAAATATTTTATTTTCTTTAATTTGGTGCTTATACCTTGGAAATGAGGGAGATCACATTTGGCCCATAAATTCAACATAACTAATGTATAATTAGAGGTGTATAGATAATATCACTTATGTTTCTTTTACTTAGCTGAGCCTAAGAAACAGTAAAAAAAAAACTTTTAATACAGCTTACAAATAATAAAGCAACCAATTAAATGGGTGATAAAGCTAAACTGTCACAAATTAAATTCCCTATGCTGATATGCAATCTTATAATATCCCACAACTTAAAAGTACGAATTCAAAAACTATCCATTACTGAAAAGTCTTTTTTCGGAGAGTCACAAAATCCTCCCTCCCTCTCTCCCTTCTGTCTTTCTTTTTGGGGGGTGGGGGGTGGGGCGCAGCGCGCAGCGAGGGAAGAAATGAAAACTAGGGAAAAAATTATTTTTAAAAAAGAGGCATTTAACTAAGAATCTATTTTTTAAAAAAGTACCAACAGTTTTCATCTATTCCCCTATGCTACTGATATCAACAAATGTGAATACTGGCAGGCAATGAGAATGTTTATTCAGGTTGGCTTAAACATTACACCAAATTTGATATCAAGGTAGTCTCTAAGATTACAATAGTTTGCCTGTATATGACTCCAGTAGTACAGAAAGTGTAAAATGTGTTACTGTATATACTGGGCAGTATTTGCATCCTGCTTAACAAAGACTGAAAACAGTTCGAGAATTAAAAAGAACTTGCAATGTGTGGTTGCCGTAAGCCTTCATATGGAACTGTAAGGTTCCACGTTGTCTTTTATTATTATATTTTGAGACGGAGTCTAGCTCTGTCGCCCAGGCTGGAGTGCGAAGGCGCTATTTCAGCTCACTGCAAGCTCCGCCCCCGGATTCAAGCGATGCTCCTGCCACAGTCTCCGGAGTAGCTAGAATTACAGGCGCGCCACCACGCCCAGCTAATATTTGTATGTTTAGTAGAGACGGGTTTTCACCATGTTGGTTAGGCTAGTCTCCAATTCCTGACTTCAGGTGATTCATCCGACTTCAGGTGATTCATCCGACTTCAGGTGATTCATCCGACTTCAGGTGATTCATCCGACTTCAGGTGATTCATCCGCCTTGGCCTCCCAAAGTGGTGGGATTACAGGCGTGAGCCACCGCGCCTGGCCTATTTTCTATTAAAAAAATAACATGGCTGGGCGCGGTGGCTCACGCCTGTAATCCCAGCACTTTGGGAAGCCGAGGTGGGTGGATCATTTGAGGTCAGGAGTTCTAGACCAGCCTGGCCAGCATGGTGAAAACCCGTCTCTACTAAATATACAAACATTAGCCGGGCGTGGTGGCAGGCACCTGTAATCCCAGCTACTTGGGAGGCTGAGGCAGGAGAATCGCTTGAATCTGGGAGGCAGAGGTTGCAGTGAGCCGAAATCGTGCCCCTGCACTCCAGCCTGGGTGACAGAGCGAGACTCCGTCTCAAAAAATAAATAAATAAATAAATAAATAAATAAGATAAAATAAAATGAAAAAGAAGAAATTAAAAAGTTTAAATGAACAAAGGGGCTGGGCATAGTGGGCTTATGCCTGTAATCCCAGCATTTTGGGAGGTAGAGGTGGGTGGATCACTTGAACTCAGGAGTTTGAGACCATCCTGGGCAATGTTGTGAAACCCCATCTCTACTAAAAATACAAAAAAAAAAAAAAAAAAAAAAAAAAAAAGAAGAAAAAAAAAGCCAGGTGTGATGGTATTTGCCTGTGGTCCCAGCTACTCAGGAGGCTGAGGTAAGAGGATCGCTTGATCTTGGGAGGCAGAGGCTGCAGTGAGAGGACATCCTGTCACTGCACTCCAACCTGGGTGACAGAGAGCTACACCCTGTCTCAAATAAATCAATAAATAAGCAAGTAAAGGTATAATGATTTCATATATTTATATGCTTCTCGTAGTATAGTTTTAGTTTTTTGAAACAAATGAAAACAATTTTCACAGAATCCCTACTCTCATAACCCCCCAGGGAATGTAGTTATTACAGGCCTTTACTATCACTAAAACTTCTACTGCAAAGAATCTCTCTTTAACGTCTCTGGATCAATACCATAACGTCATGTGGTTGAAATGACTGCTTTAGTCATCACTTAGGGGAATATCAGAGTACTTTCTTTTCTTGCAAGGAAATAAATTTAATGTTCTGTCTTAAGAAATGACCATTTGTACCAGTCAGAAATGAGCTAAGAAATATGGTGACAGCGCATCTGCTCAAATATTTCCATTACTTTGTAGAATTATTGGTGTTAAGATTCTCAATCCTTCCGCAGACCATTTCATACATTGTATGCATTGCAAAATGAATATATGCCTGTTCTAAATACCCTTTTGAGTTAATTGACCTTATTTTTACTTGAATTCAACCTAGCATTCTGGAAAAATAAATTTAATGTAAAAAAATTACACTCAATACATCTTAAATATAGTGTCTCATATTTTAAATCTGTATTTGCTGTTGCTCTTCCTCTCATCTGTATAATTTCTGTAACTCAGGAGAGGACTTCTCGTTAGTGGAATTTTCTATTTTTCTTTTCGAGACGGAGTCTTGCTCTGTCGCCAGGCTGGAGTGTAGTGGCGCGATCTTGGGTCACTGCAAGCTCTGACTCCTGGGTTCAAGAGATTCCTCTGCCTCAGCCTCCCAAGTAGCTGGGACTACAGGCACACACCACCATGGCCGTCTAATTTTTTGTATTTTAGTAGAGATGGGGTTTCACCATGTTGGCCAAGATGGTCTCCATCTCCTTACCTTGTGATCCACCTGCCTTGTCCTCCCAAAGTGCTGGGATTTGTAATCACAGGTGTCAGCCACTGTGCCCCGCCACGTTAGTGGAATTTTCATAACCACATCAAGCTCCACAATCTCTGAAGCCATATAAGAACTGCTCTGTATCAGATAATGTCAAATAAAATCCCTAAACACTGCATCTCCTCTACTTATTATCACCCTGATAAAAATAACTTCAGTAATTTTTATCTTGGATTTACATAGTAGTTATATGTAAGGCATCTACATTATATCTTCAGAAAATAATACAACATTCCTTTATTCCTCTTAGTTGAAACTGCCCATATGGAACACTGGCAAAAGACTTCTAATAAAACATATTCTAAACCTGAAACAAAGGCAATATCTAAATAACCGACATTATATAATAATTACATTCCTCACTATTTTCCTGAAACCATCATTTTCCATGTCTGCTTCTATAAAAAAGAACCCAGTCCAAGAGAAGAGGTGAGGAGATACAACCTATAAACATTGAAAAGGAGGTTTTAAAAATTCAAATACAAAACTGCTGGGTACAACCATAACAAAGCATGTGCATTTGAGTTTGAAAAGTAGGTAGGGCAGTATTAACATATCCTAAGTACTGTGAACGACTAGCCTGATCATTAGTTTAATTTTCACATCCCTCAGAGTAGGAGGCTGTCCCTCACCTCCCACCCCCTATTGCTTTCCACTATTTGTTTCAGCCTTTTAATAGACACACACTTGCCTCCCACCAGGACACACGGTGTCTGGTTTAAATAGGTTTATCTCTCTCCTTAGCTTGTCCTGGAATTAGGCCTAAAGCTCAATCCTGGCAGCTTTTAGGATAAGAAATCTAATTGGAAAGAACCCTTAGTTATGTGACTCCAAAACCTCTTTTGAAAATTTAGTTTGACCTTCCAACTATCTCCAACAGATCAAAGCTAAACAGTCCGGATTCCAAAACTAGTATAGTTCCTTTAAATCTGCATTGTAAATAAACATTGATACTGATATGCTGCCAAATCTGAAAAAGTTTCTTAGCTCCTTGAGCTAAAATGAAAAACCAGTAGTCCAGGAAAACACAGTGGTCTATCAAAGAAACATTCTCATTCATCTAAAACACGGGTCTCCAAAAGGATCCCTGTCCCTTTCAACTTCTTGCGGTGGGGGAAGTGGGGGAGGTTTGAAGAAGCCCCTTCCAACTTTTCACCTGACCTTTTCATTAAGATCAGGAAGCCCCTCGCTTTCAAGGCATCACATCAAACTCTAAGGAACGAATGCGAAGCCAGCGGGTCAGTGAGAAGAGGTAAGGCAGCGCAGGTCTCTTGATCATTCCAAGATCTTTGTCCTGCGGCCAGCCCCACCAGCCCCTCCAGCTCCTCCAGCCCGTGCATTCCACTTCGCAGATGTTTCCCTTACATAATCTGGCTCCAGAGTCCCCCCGGAGTCCAGGGGGCTCACTCTTCACCCTCAGGGAGGTCGCTGATGCCAGACCCTGGGAGCACCTCCCCGCTCCACTCGTCTGCGCTGCCGCCGGCTCCTACTCGCTCGACGCCGCGACCGCGACCCAGGCTCCCCGCCGCGGCCGTTCCTGGGGGGCTCCCGCAACTTAGCGAGCGCGACCCCCCGCCCGCTCCCTCGCTGCTCACGCCGGGCCCCCGCTGTGCTGACTGGGGACCCGACCCACAGCCCTGGCTCACCGCTCCTCCCTCGGGGTCCGCGCCTGCAACCGACGCTCAAAGCCCCTCTCGGGGTCCCACGCTCGCATGCGCTGTCCCGTGCCCTCTGGGGGTCCCCTCCTCTTACCCCGCCGTCCTGGCCCCTCTCGGGGTCTCCCTGCTCACACCCGCTGTCCCTGCCTCTCTCGGGGTGTCCTGCTCTCAGCTCCGCTGTCCCAGCCCAGCCCCTCTCCGGGACCCCTCCTCTTCTCCCGCTGTCCTGGCCTTTCCTGGGGTCTTCTCACACTCTGTTCTAAGCCTTCTTGGGGGGGTCCCCTGTCTTCACATCCCCTGATCGGTCCTCTCACGCGCACTGTTCCGGCCCCTCTTGGGGACCTCTCCCCTCAGACTTTCAGTCTTGGATCCTCTCGGAGTCCTCTCCACTCAGAGCCACTGCCTCGGTACCTCTCGGAGTCCTCTCTCCTCACTCGCAGTCCCGGTCCCTCCCGGGGTCTCCTCTCCACAGTCTGCACTGTCGAGCCCGCTCCCGAACTCCCCTCACTCGGGTCCCCCGCGCCCTCACTCCGCCTGGGGTCCCGCCGCCTCGGCTCCCACTGTCACCGCCCGGCGCCCCGGTGCTCTCACCTCAGACCTGCTGTCACCACTCCCGGGCCCGGCGCCGCCGCCGCCGCTTCCTCTCCCACACTTGTTCCTGAGTCGCTCTCCTGTGGCTTGTTCCTCGGCGGATCCTTGGGTCCGGTCGCCGAGTGCCGGATCAGGCTGTGCAGAGCCTCTGCTCGCGATCTCCGCGTTGCGCCCCACTCTACACGCAGGACCCCGCCGCCCGGCGCCACACGGACCCTCCCGCGGCCGCCGCTGCTGCTGTCCGAGGTGCGGCTCCTGCCAGGGGTGGCCAATCGCACCCGACTGCGCCGAGCACGCCCCGCCCCACCGTCTTAGTCCGCCCGCCCCCTACCCCCGGACCACGCCCCCAGTGGGCTCCAATAGGCAATCTACTGACCTTCCTTGATCGCGGGGCACAGGGCCGGGGCCGTATATAGGTATTTGATTGATAGAGCCTGGGAAGCCGAGAGGTCGATGGAGCCCGAGGATTGGCGGAGTTGTCGGTGGGCGGGACAGGGCAGGGCGGGGTCTCCTCAGACGCGGAAGACCTTGCAACTTTAGTAACCCACGGGCCCGCCTGGGGTGCGGTCAGTCTTGTTTGTGCTGCTCTCGGGTCAAAGTTCATGGCGCTTCTCCCCACGCCTTTACTTTTCTTGGGAGATTCCCAGGGACCACCATGTTAAAGCCTTTGGGGAGGACCCCAGTCCCTCGCTAGACCTTGCACAGCTTTCTTAGTAATTCTGCCATGAACTAATATAGCATTTATTTGCCCAGGATTTGTAAAAATTTCCTGGATTTAAACCATTTCTTTTTAAAATCTCTTGCAGGGGAATTGCTTCTCCTTGCATTGAGTTCAGCAGCCGTCAGTTTGGTACCGTTGGGGGAAAAAAAATCTCTACACAGTACTTGGTGCATACTTTGCCCAACTAAGCGTTCAATGCAGGGCACATTTTGATGGGTGCAAGAACAAAGCTTTAGAAATTTTCAGTTTGTAGGTTTTTATGACAGTAGAAAGACTGGTAGGGGAACCCTATTATTAGCTTAACAAGGTTTCAGCAAACTTATTCAGTGTAACCTTTTTCCAGGGCCACAGGTTTTAATGATTTTATGTGAACGAGGGGCCAAAGGATAACGAGCTTTGACCCAAGTGTAATATGTGATAATCAGAGACTCCTGTTGATCCACGCTAAAGGATAGTGCCTGCCAGGGGTGAAAGTGCATCATGCTACTAAGACCCATTTGTGTTATTTTTGTGAAACTGGATATGCTGATCAAATCAACACCGGAAACAGAAAACTGCTTTCCTTACTCTTAATACCCTAAGTAAGTTTATGGACTTTAGAATTTAGCATTTGATGAAGAAATTGTTTCGTTTCAGGAACACATTTTGATCCTCAGTTTTGTCAGATGTACACAGGGCCTTAGTTCTCAGAGAACCCTCGATTGTTAACTTTTTAACTCCAGCTGACAAAATGTGTTTGTGTTCTAAACAGTATACATGTTTCTTCTAGTGTTTAAGAATCATACTCCATTCATCACCTGAGGTCAACAGTTCCAGACCAGCCTGGCCAACATGGTGAAATCCCATCTCTACTAAAATTACAAAAATTAGTGGGGCGTGGTGGTGCACGCCTGTAATCCCAGCTACTCGAAAGGCTGAGGCAGGAGAATCGCTTGAACCCAGGAGGTGGAGGTTGCAGTGAGTCGAGATCATGCCACTTCACTCCAGCCTGGGCAAAAGAGCAAAACTCCGTTTCAAAAAAAAGAAAAAAAAAAATCATACTCCATTCCAATTGTGATGTCCCCTTTTAAAGTTTCAGTTTCGGTGTTAGGGTAGGCAGAGAAGGCCTGGAAGCAAAGAAGTTGTGGAAATGGGGCTGGCAGCACTTCACTTCAAGTCAAGTCGAGTTGCTGAGCGGTGTCTGAGTACCATTGTGAGAAGGCATACAGAAAAAGATTTCAAGGTGGTAAAACTTGGTTTTGAGGAAACTTGGTTTTTACAGGAGATTAGCGACTGTCCAAAATCATATTAAATAAATCTAAAGGTTGGGTAAGACTAAAGCCACAACATAATTTTTTTGAGTAGGTCCACCTTCACTTACGAGCATTTTTTAGTTCTGCAGCTGGCAATCTGGGTAGAAAAAATGGGGTAAGTTTTCATCACCCAAGTGCTCAGTTGTGTCTGTTCATTACATATAAAAAAGAAATGCATGACCATTTACAGATGCTGTTTGCAGTCAAGATAGCAGTAAAACATAAGCATGATAAAAATCTCAGCGTCTTGAAAGGAAACCATTTAGCAATGAAATAAACTTAAAAATTCATTGTATCAATGAACTGTTGATTTCTAAAATCTTTGCTTTTTCTGCACTATGATTATTGCTACTGATAGGAACGCAAGTTACTCAATATAGTTGATTGCAAATAATTTAGATGTGCTCCAACAGCACAAAGAAAGAAAATGACTTCATCTTTTGGACACGAGACAGTTCCGAAATCCTAGTTTAAATATAGATGGCAGACCTGGTGAGATCTGAGAATGATTCTTATTTAGAAGGCACTTCAGAAGATCTCGGAACTCCTGGAAAGACGTCTTAGCATTCCATTCTGGAAATTCTTTAGTTTTGTTGGGACAAAAAATCCCTTACAAATAGAGCCAAGATTTTAATTAAAACAAGGTAGTAAATAAATGTCAAAATAAATGGGATGGGAATAATGTTTCATTTTTAGAAGAGTCCATGGGGGCCAATTCAGAGAGAAATTTGATCACAAAAGGTCTGAGAATGGGAATATTCGGTTCCACCCTGGTTTTCACATGTGTTTTCACTACTGGTTGCGTTTCCTACGGAGACTCGGGTGGAACATGAAAGTGGGGCTACTTTGGACAAACCATTAAAAACCTTATCCTTTTTTCTCGCTACACACAACTAGACCACACTGCTCTTAGCTAAAGGGACACCTTAAATCTATTCTTTGAGCAAAACTTGTAACACCGTGTCCCTCTTCTACTCAGAGGGAATCCCACAAATTAATTCTTGCAGATACTCAGCTCTCCTGGTTTTTAAGCTTCCACGTAGGTCTTGCTTAGCCAAATAACTTCTGGTAGGCAAATTCTCCCCTTCTTCAGTTGAGAGCTCAGAGCAAGCTGTTGGATTAGGAAAAAGCACCTTTGAAAAAATTAATATTCAAGACAGCTGTACCGCGGAAGGCCTGGGTCTCCGAGTCTAAAAAATCAGACTGGACGTTGCTATTTTTTTTTAGGCAAACGACAGCTCGTTTCTCGTTTGTAAAACCGGGGGAACATCTTATCGAATAAACCTTACACAAATAGAAAGGATTCCTAAGGGCTGGGAAAATACTGTTTTGCTGTCCCCAGGATGGAATATCAGCATCCTTGTCTTTTAGCTCTTAATAAAGCTCTAAGTAGTCACAGGAGGAGCCAGGCTGCATGATCACGCACACTCTGGATGTCTAGGTTTTCCGACCTAACAAGGGGGCAGTTCGCGTGGTTCCCCTGCTTAGATTAGAGACCACCTCCACCTGCCAAGGGCCCTTCAAACCCTCCGCCCCTAGGTCGCTAACGATCCCTGCTTTAGTTCTAGCTCCAGGCGCCGCCTGGCGGCTGTTTCCGGAAGTCGCCTGCGAGCCTCGGGGTCCTGATGGCTGCTGGGCCTGCCCGTAGATTTGCCTGACTCTAGAGAACCTGGCTCCGCCCCTCCCCCACTATACTTTAAGGATTTTAAGACGGCGATGAAAGGGCTGAGGTTGTGGCGACTGGGCGTCCAGCGGCATCTCCACTCCCCCAAGGATGGCGGAGTCAGGCCGTCGTCGGGCAGCTCTCGACCCGGAAGTCGCCCGCGGCGCGAGGCCCCGGTTGCCGAGCGCGGGCGCGGGGGGCGGAGCTCGGCGGAGACCGGGAAGGGGTCGCCGCGGCTCCCGCTCCTCGAGTTGGGGGCTCCCTCGGACGCTGCTAGGCAGACGCCGAGTACCGAGGGCGGGTGGCCGCGGTGTCCCTGGGCCACGCTCAGCTGCGGTCAGAGGCGACATGAGTGCCGCGGGGCTGCTGGCCCCGGCCCCGGCCCAGGCTGGAGCGCCGCCGGCCCCCGAGTACTACCCCGAGGAGGACGAAGAGCTGGAGAGCGCCGAGGACGACGAGCGCAGCTGTCGGGGCCGCGAGTCGGACGAAGGTGAGTCCTGCAGCTCTCCCGGCCGCCGGGAGCGGAGGTGGGACCGCTAGGGAGGGGGTGGGGCTGCTTGGGAGAGGGGCGGGGCGGCCTCTGGGGCCTGGGGCTGCGTGGAGGGGCCGCCGGGAGTTGCGGGACTCGGGGAAGTTACTCCCCTTCGCGCTGGAGTAGCGGGGAAGCCCTGGGTGCGTTACACTTGACTGTGATGGGGAGAGGGGACTTAGACGTTGTCACGCTGGGGGTCCCTTTAAGACCCCGTCCTCCCTCCCAGCCGTCTCTGATTGAACCTCACATCTTCACTAGTAGGAATGAGAAACTCATTTACTGAATGCACCGAGTGTAGTTCCCCCGTTTTTTGTGTCTGAGAGCATCAGAGTCCAAAGTTGCCCCTCCCCACCCCCGAAATGCATGTCAGCTATGCTTTAGGTAGGACAGTATTGATAACTCAGGTTGGTTAAAGGAAAGGGACCTGGAACCAGCCAGATACAGGTTTAAATTTGGCTCTGTCACTTAACTCAGCTTTGTAAACTAAAGTTTTCCAGCCTCGATTTACCCAGCTGTAATGAAGCTGTTTAATTCCCACACCTGACCTAGAAAGCACTTCCTAGGGTCGGTATAGGGATTAAATGACATGCGCATAAAGTACTTGGCCTGGTATAGTAAATACTCAGTAAATGTTCTCCCCACCCGCCCCCCTCCCGGAAACAGGTAAGAGAGGGAGGGGTTTGCTTAATGGTCCCCAGGTGGTGTGTTTTCAGTCCCATGCTCTTTACACTGTCATCACAGCGTCTCAGAGCCTTGCTTTTCAAACTGAGCTTTATAATTTGGCAAGTGTGAGGACGCTATTTTGGAGGGATGGAGGAGGAGGAAGGTGATGAAATATGAAAGATCAAGGGACAAGAAAGAGGAGATAGAGATCTATATGTGAATGGAATATTCTGGGACAAAATCGGGCCGTGGAGCAAAAGCTAGACCAGCTGTTTGGAAAGGTGCATACGTTTTATTCATCTGAATTTCCCGAGTGCCAAGTAATGTGGCTGACCATGACAGGATCTCAGGGAAGGCCTCTTAACTGAAGGAGGGGAGAAGGGTTTGTGGGGAATTGGATCTGCAACAGCCTTACAAAAGACAGCTGCATATGCATGACATGGAAAGTTGAAGGACTGCATTCGGTTTAACTCCATCCGAAGACAAGGCTTAACCAGAGATTTTGAATGTGAAGCACTTGCGCTGCATCTCATCCCCACGAGGGGGCGCGGTGGAGCCAAAATTGAGGGTTTTTTTTTCCTTGCAGTATAGGGGCTGTTAAAAATTTGTAGACACCCCAGCCATTAATGCTTGTTCTAAGAGCAATGTTTAAGATGTTTTGAAACAATTTTCGTTTGATCATCTGGCCTCCTCCTTGTTCCCTTTAGTTGTAACTTGGAAAATATTTATTTGTGTCAGATTACCTTTTTTATTGTATACAGTTGGTGCTCCATGTCTGTGAATTCTACATCTGTGAATTCAACCAAGCGCAGCTCAAAAATATTCCGGAAAAAATTGAATCCGTACTGAACATGTGCAGACTTTTTTTGTTATTCCTAAACAGTGTAGTGTAACAACTACTTACATAGTATTTACATTTTATTGGATATTGTAAGTAACCTTTTTTTTTTTTTTTGAGGTGGAGTCTCACTCTGTCACCCAGGCTGGTGTGCAGTGTCACAATCTCAGTTCACTGCAACCTCCATCTCCGGGGTTCAAGCAATTCTCCTGCCTCAGCTTCCGGAGTCGTTGGGATTACAGGCACCTGCCACCATGCCTGGCTAATTTTTGGGGTTTTATTTGTTGTTTGTTTTGTTCTTTTTTTTTTTTTTTTTTTTTGAGATGGAGTTTCGCTCTTGTTGCCCAGGGTGGAGTGCAATGGTGCGATCTCAGCTCAAGCCGTTCTCCTGCCTCAGCCTGTCAAGTAGCTGGGAGTAGCTGGGATTACAGGCATGCGCCACCACCCCCAGCTAATTTTGTATTTTGAGTAGAGAGGGGGTTTCTCCATGTTGGTCAGGCTGGTCTCAAACTCCCGACCTCAGGTAAACCACCTGCTTTGGCCTCCCAAAGTGCTGGGATTACAGGCGTGAGCCAATGCACCCGGCCTTAACTTTTGTGTTTTTAGTAGAGATGGGGTTTCTCTAAGTTGGCCAGGATGGTCTGGAACTCCTGGCCTCAGGTGATTCACCCGCTTTGGCCTTCCAAAGTGCGGGGATTACAGGCATGAGCCGCCATGCCTGGCCTGGATATTGTAAGTAATCTAGAGATGATTTAAACTGTACTGTTGTCCGGGCATGGTGGCTCATGCCTGTAATCCCAGCACTTTGGGAGGCCGAGGCAGGCGGTTCAGTTGAGGCCAGGAGTTCGAGACCAGCCTGGCCAACGTGGTGAAACTCCGTCTCTACTAAAAATACAAAAATTAGCTGGGCGTGGTGGTGCACCCCTGTAATCCCAGCTATTTGGGAAGCTGAGGCAGGAGAATCGTTTGAACCCAGAAGGTGGAGGTTTCAGTGAGCCGAGATCGTGCCACTGCACTCCAGCCTGGGTGACAGAATGAGACTGTGTCTCATAAAAAAAAAAAAGTATACTGGAAGATGTGCGTAGGTTATATGCAAATACTGTGCCATTTTGTCAAAGACGAGCAACTCAGGATTTTGGTATCCAAGGGAGTTGCAGGAACCATTCCCCCGCGGATACTGAGGGACAATCATGTATCCTGATGTAAAATGTGTGAAAGGTTCCAACTGGGTATGTATCAAGAGAGAATGTACATACTGGTTTTTTTCTGGAACAGTGAGTAAGGCTTGACTGCTTGCAGTATCCGGTCTTACGCCCGCATCTCCTTTCTTAAATTGCTGGCATTGTTGTTTCTGCAGAAGTAGCAGCCTTCACCATAACTGCCTGTGTCTGAGACACCCTATTCTGTGGCTGCATTTCAGGTAAAGGCAAGCTTTTTGCATAAATCTGACCGTAAGTTGGAAATGGCCTTTTCTTTTCAGAAGTACAGCTGTCCCTCAGTATTCATGGGGGACTGGTTCCGGGACTTGATGGATATCATAACCTCAGGATACTCAAATTCTTTGCATTGGCCTTCCATGTCCACAGGTTTCACGTTTGCAGATAGGGATGGCCTACTAACTGTATGTAATGTTTTTCATGGATGGCTTTGTGCCAGCCTGCATTGAATAGAAATTGATTTTACAGGAGTTTATTGAGTGCCTACTCTGTGTCAGGTGATGCCAGCTCTGTGAATTATGATTTTAACTAGCCCCTCTTTCCTAACTTTATTCAGACACTGAGGATGCTAGTGAAACTGACCTGGCAAAGCATGATGAAGAAGACTACGTAGAAATGAAGGAACAGTGAGTATGATTTGCCTGTGTCTTTACTGGAACATAGAATTGACAACAAAATCTTTTTATACATTGAGCATCCTAAATCTGAAATCTCAAATGCTCCCAAAACTAAAACTTCCTGAGTGCCAGCATGATGCTCAAAGGAAATGCTCCTTGCACTATTTCAGATTTCCGAGTTTTGGATTTGGGGTGCTCAGCTGGTAAGTATATTGCAAATAATCTAAAATTTGAAAAAATCCAAAACACTTCTGATCCCAAAGCATTTCAGATAAGGGATACTTAATCTGTAGTGACCTTGTGTGTATGATTTTGACCATAGCGCTTCCAAAGACCATGTGTATTTGCAATTTCTCCACTTTAAATTAATTACATTTAATCATTCTTCACATTATAAGACTCTGTTGAGTACTCCCTAGAAAGAATCTTGAGGGCAATGGACACAGGGGAGGGAATGAGGCCGTACAACAGGAAAGGACCTTTTACCACTTACTGTTTTTTTTTTTTTTGAGATAGAGCCTCGCTCTGTCGCCCATACTGGAGTGCAGTGGCAGGATCTCGGCTCACTGCAACCTCCGCCTCCCAGGCTCAAATGATTCTCCCGCCTCAGCCTCCTGAGTAGCTGGGACTACAGGTGCATGCTACCACGCCCAGCTAAGTTTTGTATTTTTAGTAGAGACGGGGTTTCACCACGTTGGCCAGGCTGGTCTCGCACTCCTGAGCTCGTGATCTGCCCACCTCGGCCTTCCAAAGTGCTGGGATTATGGGCGTGAGCCACTGTGCCCGGCCTTTTTTTTTTTTTCTTTTTTAGTGGGCAAACCAATGCACAGAGAGGATAATTGGTGTCTTGAAGCAGCTGGTTCTCAGATGAGTGTGAACTCACTGCACTAACGTGCTACACAAGGTGCTGGAGGCCTGGAGAGCTCAGAGAAGCCCCAGTTGAAAAGCAGGGCTGCTGACTCTCATTTATTTATTTATTTGTATTTATTTATTTAATTTTTTTTTTGAGACAAGAGTCTCACTCAGTCTCCCAGGCTGGAGTGCAGTGGCGCAATCTTGGCTCACCGCAACCTCCACCTCCCAGGTTCAAGTGATTCTCCTGCCTCAGCCTCCCAAGTAGCTGGGATTACAGGCATGTACCACCATGCCTGGCTAATTTTTGTATGTATTTATTTATTTTTTGTGGAGACCGAGTCTCGCTCTGTTGCCCAGGCTGGAGTGCAGTGGCATGATCTCGGCTCACTGCAACCTCTGCCTCCTGGGCTCAAGCAATTCTCCTGCCCCAGCCTCCCGAGTAGCCAGGACTACAGGCACATGCCACCACGCCTGGCTAATAGTTTTCGTATTTTTAATAGAGACGGGGTTTCTCCATGTTGGCCAGGCTGATGTCAAAGCTCTTGCCCTCAGGTAATCCACCCGCTTTGGTCTCCCAAAGTGCTGGGATTACAGGCGTGAGCCACCCTGCCTGGCCACATGCTGACTCTCAGGCCAGTGCTCTGTCTGTGTTTGCACATGCTCTCACCCAAGCCTCCTCATTGTCTTCAGACAGAGCCACAACTGAACAGATTCAAGAGAAACAAAAACCTCACTCACTTTTAGGGTACACCCAGATGGAAAACGGTATAAAGTATATTTAATATGTATTTGTTGAATGTGTCAGATTTTTAAAGTTCTTTACCTTTTAACAAGATGATCCACGTTCCTTTCCCTTTAGGTCCTTTTTGCAAATGTTTTGTGGCCATCCTCTGGGTTCTCCCATTGTTTTTGTGCTTTAAAATTCAAAGGGGTAATTCAGCTGGGTCTAACCAGTGCTGAATAAAGACGGAGTACTTTTTTTTTTTTTTTTGAAGCAGAGTCTCACTCTGTCACCCAGGCTGGAGTGCAATGGCACAATCTCGGCTCAGTGCAACCTCCACCGCCTGAGTTCAAGTGATTGTCGTGGCTAAGCCTCCTGAGTAGCTGGGACTATAGGCATGTGCCACCACGGCTGGCTGAGTTTTTTTTTTTTTTTTTTTTTTTTTTTTTTTTTGTATTTTTAGTAGAGACGGGGTTTCACCATGTTGGCCAGGCTGGTCTTGAACTCCTGACCTCAGGGCCTGCCTCAGCCTCCTGTCGTGTTGAGATTACAGGTCTGAGCCATCGTGCTGGGCCACTTTTTTTTTGAGATAGGATCTTGCTTTGTTGCCTGGGCTGGAGTGCAGTGGTGTGATAGCAGCTCACTGCAGTCTCAACCTCCAGGGCTCAATCCATTGATCCTCCCACCTCAGCCTTCCAAATAGCTCGGACAACAGGCACGTGCCACCATGCCCAGCTGATTTTTAGAATTTTTAGTAGAAATAAGGTCTCACTGTGTTACTCAGGCTGGTTTCGAATGCCTGAGCTCAAGCATTTCTCCTGTTTCGGCCTCCTGGAGTGCTAGGATTACAAGAATGAGCCAACGTGCCCAGCCTTTTTTTTTTTTTTTTTTTTTTAAGAGACGGGGTCTTGCTCTGTTGCCCAGGCTGGAGTGCAGTGGCACAATCATGGCTCAATGCAGCCTCAGACTTCTGAGCTCAAGTGATCCTCCTGCCTCAGCCTTCCAAGTAGCTAGGACTACAGGCACATGTCACCATGCCTGGCTGATTTTTTAATTTTTTGTAGAGATGGGGTCTTATGATGTTGCCCAGGCTGGTTTCAAATCCTGGCCTCAAGTGATCCTCCTACCTTGGCCTAAGAAGGATTACTTTAATAATTCATTTGATCCTTCTCACAGTTTCATTTCTGAAGCTGTGCTTGCTTTTTATTCTCTTCAAGCAAAAAGCTTGGTTTACCTTGACCATTTGAGAGGTATTTTTACATACCTGTTCTTTTCCTCATGCATGATCTCCATGAATGTGAATTTTTTGCTGCTGTTGCTTCTTCAATCTGTCAGTATTGACAGGCTCTGAATTCAAAGGTATTGACTGGCGCTCTCAAAGTGAAAAATTTAATAGCTTGGGTTTGTAAATACTTGTACATGGTTTACTCATTTGTTCCCTCTCCTGTACTTGATAGGTTTCAACATTTCGAGATGATCTTTTGATTGTGCCCCTTAGTGTTTCTTTTTTTTTTTTTTTTTTTTTTTTTTTTGAGGTGGGGTCTCGCTCTGTCACCCAGGCTGGAGTGCAGTGGCATGATCTCAGCTCACTGCAACCTCCACCTCCTGGATTCAAGCTATTCTTCTGCCTCAGCCTCCCCAGTAGCTGGGATTACAGGCGCCCACCACCACGTCTGGCTAATTTTTTTTTTTTTTTTTTTTTTTTTTTTTTTTTTTTTTTTTTTTAGTAGAGACAGGGTTTCACCATGATGGTCAGGTTGGTCTCGAACTCCTGACCTCAAGTGATCCACCCGCCTTGGCCTCCTAAAGAGCTGGGATTACAGGTGGGAGCCACCTTGCCTGGCCTCCCTTAGTATTTGATGATATAGAAAATAATTTCGGTTAAAATGGAATGCCTCGTGTAATTCAAGGTGAACATCGAAAGTACATCAGAATTTGCCCTAAAAGAGTCAGACATGTGTGAGTCTCAAATTCTGCCTACTCTCCTCCCCTTACAGAGGGTTGGGTTGTATTTGCAGCCCTTATTTGAGCACTAAAAAGGTTATCACGCCCGTGTGCTCACTTCAGCAGCACATATACCAAAAGGTTATTGTGCTTGTTATATGTTGGACAGTGTTCTTTCAGATCACAAATCTTGTTTTTATCACTGTTAAATTGGGGGTGTTTTTCAGGTAGAAGCAAAAATATTTGCTGAAATGTGATTGATATGTGGAACCTACCTTCAGGCTGACTTGCTGAAGTTATGACTGCCTATAATCCATTAGGTGTGAGAGGAAAAAACTAACATACCAAATGCTTTTGCTTTGTGTATGCTATGTGTTCCCATCCGGCTGGGGTTGCAAGTAAATGCTGCCTTTTAACTTTTCTTTCTGAATTACTATTATTTCTCTGATCCTAAAAGAGTAGTGGTTGAAAAAATGACATGAAGGTTTATTAACTTAGTTCTTACACTGTTGAGCTTATCTGCATAGAAAACATGCTGAAGGCATAATCTTACTCCCTTGTAACTTACAATCTAATTGTAGAGTTGATGTAAGAGTTGTGTTTCATGCCATTTCTACATTGTGTGTGTTCTTGCCTGTTTATCATTGTCACTTATTTATTAAAATCTGCTATCGTTGCAAGTTTTAGATGAGTTCTCTAAAGGTGGGATAACATGGGAGAATCTACAAAATTAGAATAAGATTGAGGAACCCAGGGTTCTTGTTCCTTTCTGATCCCTGTGGCTGCTGGTGCATTTTAAGCCAGCAAGCAGACTTTAGTCTCCTTTCTTCCTTGAAGGGACATTAATGACCTTCCCATAACAGCCCAGCTAATTTCTGTGAGTAGGTTATTTTGGAATTGAGTATTGAATGTTTTTATCTGTTAGTGTGACTTTTTTTTTGTTTTTCAATAGGATGTATCAGGACAAACTGGCTTCTCTCAAGAGGCAGTTGCAACAACTACAAGAAGGTTGGTGTGATTGAAACCTGCATTTCTAAATATGCTTCTTAATATTACAAACCCTTGTAATCTGTGTATTTCACTTCTCTGTGGGAGTTATCTAAAACGTGGTCTGGCCGGGCGCGGTGGCTCAAGCCTGTAATCCCAGCACTTTGGGAGGCCGAGACGGGCGGATCACAAGGTCAGCAGATCAAGACCATCCTGGCTAACCCGGTGAAACCCCGTCTCTACTAAAAAATACAAAAAACTAGCCAGGCGAGGTGGTGGGCGCCTGTAATCCCAGATACTGGGGAGGCTGAGGCAGGAGAATGGCGTAAACCCGGGAGGCGGAGCTTGTAGTGAGCTGAGATCCGGCCACTGCACTCCAGCCTGGGCGACAGAGCGAGACTCCGTCTCAAAAAAAAAAACAAAAAACAACAACAACAACAAAAAAACGTGGTCTGGCTGATCTTAGCTATCCAGTACATTTTGCTATCTTTTGCTGTCAGTAAAGTGGTGATTCCTCAAACTCCTTGATTTTGAAAAATTTATTTCCAATATGTGTGAGATTCTTTCTTCAAATGAAATCTCACTTGGGACTTTCAGTGGAACACGAATTGAACGTCCCTGTGCCTAAAGCTAGATGTTTTTAGGAGAGACATCGTTATCAAAGAATCAAGTTTTACTGTTTTTTCTAAACCAAATGTTTATGTGACCTTGGGCACACCAGTTCCTCTTGTTTAATCTGTTTTCTGATCTGGAAAATGAAGAAAGTGAGAGTAGATGTGATTATGCACAAGGAGCGTCTAGCACAGCGGTGTGCACACTGCGAGGTCCTGGGGAGAGTTAGCTGTGGCAGTGAGCTCTTCGCTTTCATATTGTGGAGTCCTCTTGTCAGTGAAACAGCTTTTGCTTTTTCTTTGCTTTTTTTTTTTTTTTTTTTCCCCCGAGGCTGAGTTTCGCTTTGGTCACCTAGGCTGGAGTACAGAGGCGCGATCTCGGCTCACTGCAACCTCCACCTTCTGGGTTCAAGCGATTCTCCTGCATCAGCCTCCCAAGTAGCTGGGATTACAGACACCCGGCACCAGGCCCGGCTGATTTCTTGTATTTTTAGTAGAGACAGGGTTTCACCACGTTGGCCAGGCTGGTCTTGAACTCCCGACCTCAGGTGATCCGCCTACCTCCGCCTCCCAAAGTGCTGGGATTACAGGCATGAGCCACCGTGCCTGGCCTGAAACTGCTTTTTCTAGTATGTGCTTTTATTGCTTGTGAGTGATCCACACCCTTGGACTAGCCCAAGGTTGGGCATTATAATCAGGAAACACTTCCCCCACAAGATGTGCCCCTCATAATGAACTGTTTTGTGGGAAGAGCAATGGAATGAATAGTGATTTGGTTAGAATCTATACCTGATCTGTTTAATGTTGTCACTAGCCACATGTGGCTGTTTAAATTTAATTAATAATTTAGTTCTTCAGTTCCACTAGCTACATTTCAAGTGCTAAAATAGCCACAAAATGGTTAGTGGCTGCCATATTGGACATTGCAAATATAAAACGTTATACCATTGCAGAAGGTTCTACTGGAGAGCATGGATCTAGACCTTACTGAAGGAGAATGAACCTTTTCCAGTAAAGGAAGGCCCGTTGATTCAGACTGTTGCGGCAACTGATCAGAACAGTGTGGAGATGTTGGCACTGTTGCACTCCCCCTCACTCACTGCAGACCCTTGATCCACTGGGTTGGGTGGACTTTAAATAGGCCCCTAGTGGTTTCTGCTGTGTGCCTTGGTTAAGAACCAGAGTTAACTCTGCGGAGGTATGTCTTCCTTTGGTGTTAGTGAAACAGTCAGTGTTGATGCTACAGAATAATTTTAGGAAACAAAATGTAGGGCAGATTGATATTCACAATAATTTTATTTTTTAAATGTTCGAAATCAGGTACATTACAGGAATATCAGAAGAGAATGAAAAAACTAGATCAGCAGTACAAAGAGAGGATACGGAATGCAGGTAAGGCTCCTTTAAATGGAAATGAATCATCTTTAAATGTTCCACCGTTTGCCGATCATCAGAGTAATGTAGCCCTGAGAGCTGTTCTCCAAAACGTGTCCCAGATGTTCTGTCAGGGAGAGTTTTCGAAAAAGAGACTTCCAAACTGTGGTTATGGAAAGTGGTTTCATCTTTTGCTAAGGAATGGCCCAGTAGTGGAGGGTGTCTGAGGAGGCTCCTTGCAGTTCGGTTGTTCTCTCTGGTACCCCAAGAGTAGTCTTGCACCTGCAGCTCTTGCTCATGGCCGCATGGCTGGCCTGGTGTACAATCAGAAGTGCGGCTGAGGAAAAGGATTGTAGGTTGTTTTTGTCCCATTTTAAGTTTGTTTCTTTTGGTATTCTGTGCTAGGATTGGGGAGGGTCCTCTTGTTATTTTCCCCAAGTATTATTTCTATAAGAATTTAGAGAAAAGGCACACTTTTGGATGGTTGTATACAGTAAATCTATTCATTCAACAAAAATGAATTAAGCACCTGCTACATCTAAGCACTGCGAGCAGTGTAAAGTCATGTAACGCATTGCTTTGACTTGAGGAAACTTGGTGTTTCATTGACAAAAGATACCACATGTGTAAAGTTAAGGAAGACCGAGTTAAAGAACCATGCAGAAAGTAAGATGTGACAACTGTTTAAAGTGTGTAAACGTGAATTCCTGAGATTATAGGAAATCTCGTGTATGTGTAGAGTTTTTAACACTCATCATCGGCCAGCAGTTTGGGTGCCAGCAGAGTCCTTGTTCCTGCGATGGTAGAGTAATGATGGGTTTTAGAATGCGGGTGGGGTGCCATTCCTCATGCCACCGTCATCTTTCATTCTGGGCCAGTGACTCTCCAACCCTTCACTATCTCTCCTCAGTGAGAAGCTGCCCAGTGCATACCAACAGATAGAAAAGGGGCTGAAGTGCGTGTGGGCGCTGAGAAAGTACAGCCCCAGCTATTAGCTCTCTGCCTTTCCACCTCCTGCCTCTCCCTGCTGTTACCCCCATTCTACTCTGAGTTCCTGAAGCTCCTCCTTGAGATGTCTTGAAAATCCTCAACCGGTTGCTCTTCCTAGACTTCCCCTTTAGCAGATAAAGAAGGTGGCATTTGTGGAAAGAGGTGGTCTTAGGTTCAGATCCTGCCTCCTCACTTTAGATGTGATCCTTTAAGCAGAATATTTGCTCTTGAAACCTCAATTTCCCCATCTATAGAGGGGAATATTAATACCTCATGGAATTGGCATAAGATGGAAATCAGGAAAGAAAATGGATGTGAGTCATATTTCTGAAGTTAGAACAGCAGAGTGAGTATTGAGTTGTTTTTCTTCATTCTGCGCAGACTCTCAATCATGTCCTCGCGTGTTCTTTCTTTCTTTCTTTTTTTTGAGACAGAGTCTCACTCTGTCGCCCAGGCTGGAGTGTGGTGGTGCTCTCTCAGCTCACTGCAACCTCCACCTCCCGGGTTCAAGGGATTCTTGTGCCTCAGCCTCCCAAGTTGCTGGAATTACAGGCGCCTGCCACCACACCTGGCTAATTTTGTAATTTTAGTAGAGATAGGATTTCACTGTGTTGGCCAGGCTGGTCTTGAACTCCTGACCTCAGGTGATCCGCCCAGCTCCCCTTGGCCTCCCAAAGTGTTGGGATTACAGGCATGAGCCAATGTGCCCGGCCCTCATGTGTTCTTTCACATTTCCCTCTCCTAGGTAAAAATGCAGAAGAGCTCCTAAATCAGTCACGACTTGAGCTTTAAAAAGCACATTCTTTGCAGAGATGATCCACCTGCTTTAGTGATGTCTGGCTGCTTTAACTAAAACCACTGCCACCTCTAAGTGCTAATTGTCATTTTAGCTTGTTGGTGCGAGGCATGATTTCTCGGAATGGCACAGAACTCCAGCTGTCTGGCCCACTTGTGCATGGTACGGGTCTGAAGTTGTTACAGGAATGATCACGTTGGGTTGGGTGTGCCTGGGTTCCTATGCCCAGCAATTCCCAGTGCCAAAGTGGGTAGGATTTCAGGGGCTAAACAAATAATGAGTGGCTTGTCCCTTTCCTCAATTAATTTTCTCTGTCAACAACTATTAATCAACATCTGGGCTTTTAATCTGGGGTTCCTGGAACTGTCAGCATTCTGTGGAGTTTGTATATGTCCTTTTTTCTGGGGAAGGGATTCATAGCATTTGCCAGGTTTACAAAGGGGCCCATGGTAGACTGAGAATAGCACCCCCTGGAGAATCTTTGTGGACTGTATGTACAGCCCCGTATCACCCAGGAAAGAGTAGAAGCCATGAAGCAGTTTTACTTCAAGTTGGTGCGGGTTTGTAGACAGGTTTGTACTCTATTGTAAATCTGGTGGTGAGGGGAGCTGCTAGGTAACGGTTACTAATCATCCGGCACGTGGTAGGTGTAACTAAGTTGTTGAGTGCTGTTAGATGGGTGCTTTAAGGCATCTGAAGGGCATGATGTGTGAAGAGTCAGCAGGAAAGGCCTCAGGAGGGGGCTGCATTCGGTCAGGAACTTGGGAATGTGCATAGGAGATCAGAGGGCATTGCAGGGGCAGACACCAGTGTGAGCAGAACTTGGCGACCTGACAGTGAAACCCCAGGTGTGCCTGGAGCCTCTGTCCTGTGGATTGTCTGTGAAGGTCCTTCCTTACCACACATAGTCCTTCATATAGTGCTTTAAAAAGGGGGTCTTGGCCAGATGTAGTGGCTCACGCTTGTAATCCCAGCACTCTGGGAGCTGAGGCCGGTGGATCACCTGAGGTCAGGAGTTCAAGACCAGCCTGGCCAACATGGTGAAACCCTGTCTCTACTAAAAATACAAAAATAAGCCAGGCGTGGTGGTTCGCACCTTTAATCCCAGCTACTTGGGAGGCTGAAGCAGTAGAATTGCTTGAACCCAGGACGTGAAGGTTGCTGTGAGTCAAGATCATGGCACTGCACTTCAGCCTGGGTGACAGAGTGAGACTCTTTCTCAAAAAAACCAACCCCACCAAAAAACCAGGGGTTGCCAGCCCCCAGGCTGCAGAACACTGAGCTGCCTCCCTTCACCCAACGCCTGACCCCCTGCCCTGTCCCAGTCCGTGGGAGAATTGTCTTCCACCAAACTGGTCCCTGGTGACAAAAAGGTTGGGGACCACTGCTTTAAAACGTCATATCCACTCTGTTTCTGGAGTAATTACATTATTTCTTCTTGACCCATCCTGCTACTATGGGGACTGTTGGCGGCTGAACTGAGTGAAAGAAGGGATAAGTTTATTTTGCCAGGGGAGTTTCGTTCCTGCTGCACGTTTTTTACCCTCAGGTGGAACTGCCACAGCTGGTATGTTCAGGGCCACGTATTTTTTTTTTTTTTTTGACCAGTTTTCGCTCTGTCACCCAGGCTGTAGTACAGTGGCACAATCTCGGCTCACTGCAACCTCTGCCTCTCAGGTTCAAGTGAGTCTCCTGCCTGCCTCAGCCTCTCGAGTAGTTGGGATTACAGGTGCCTGCCACCATGCCTGGCTAATTTTTGTATTTTTAGTAGAGACGGGTTTCGCCATGTTGGCTGGCTGGCAGGGCCACATTTTAACTAGACTTGAGTACTTCTTGCGTCCTTTCCCTTCGTGTATATCAACATTTCACTGATGAAAACATTTGCTCTGTGTAACATGCTTTCAGAAAGCAATTACTGCTTCTAAATGAATGCTAACATCACTGTCTAGAAAGGTGGCACAGCCTAGCAAATCTAATTACACTTTTTATCTCTTGCAGAACTCTTCCTCCAGCTGGAAGTAAGTACCACAGATCTTCTGGGTTTGCAGGCCCTTTCTGAGACTGGAATCTTGCAGTCCTGATCTGGTGGCTTTTCCTTCTATCACCAAGTAGATGGTTTGGAAGCCTTCACCACTGTTCTGTTTGACTAAAGGACATTTGGTCTCAGCTCAGATATCCTGTCTGGTCATTGGTTGTTGAGCAGCCTCTGCTTATCACAAGGGAATAAGGAATACTCACCCCTCACTGCTTATTGACTTTTATCCCGCATTAGAGCTGTTTGGAAGTCTCTAAGTTATAACGGCCTAATAGTTTGATATTGGTCCTTGAAGCAGTTCAGTCTCTGAATCGGCTCAGCGGTTCTGTTTTACAGCTGCAACTCTCTGGGCCAGTAAAAAAAGACAGATTTCTAATTTTTCCTTTCATTCTATGGACACCTGAGTGCTGGTTCTGTGTCAGACTCTGTGCTGTGATCCAGAGATGAGGGCCTGTATCTTTAGTGATGTACTGCTCCCAGGGTGGCTAGCATGTTGTGTGGGGGTCACTTTTGGAGAAAGTCGTGGTTTTTCAGAGCCACATTATTGGAACCCACTTTCCTTAAATCAGTTTGATGCCCATAGTCACTCAGCTGGAAGGATCACGTGATCAGCCTGAAGGTATACTCAAGTGAGGTACACACATCCCTAGCCCACCACAGGCCCCGATGTCACTCACCACAATGGCGAGATTTGAAAAGCAGAGGCATATACAACTTTTGTCTTAGTATAATATCAATATTTGTGTACTTTGGGGTTCAGACACTTACTAAATGATGTTCCATTCTTTTGTCTTGCTGTATCAAAAATAATAGTAACTTATGCTATCTGGCCTCAATATCTTGTGATTATTTTTTGAATATACACAATGTAGAATCTCCTATTTCCCTTTGAAGCTGTAACTTCATGAGCAATTATTTACTCCCTTTGAGAAATGTGTTTTAGTATAAAATATAGGATGTGGACGAGAGAAAAATACCTGCGTAGCAAGTGAGGTATACTCAAAAATAAGCAAAAGTCATGTGGGTCTCTGATTTTACACATTCGTTGGAAAGCTTGCTCTCAGACACGCCGTTACTGCAAGCGTGTGTGTGAGAGGGAAACTCTGTGTGTCATGTTTCTAGCAAAGGTGTTTTCTTTGCTGTTGAGGACAGGGCTAGACTTTGAGTTGGAGCCATGGTTTCCAGGGCCGTGTACTCCCAGCCTGTGTTTCTCTTTTGCTCAGACTGAACAAGTGGAACGAAATTACATTAAAGAAAAGAAGGCAGCAGTGAAAGAATTTGAAGACAAGAAGGTTGAGCTGAAAGAGAACCTGATTGCTGAGCTAGAAGAAAAGAAGAAAATGATTGAAAACGAAAAGCTGACAATGGAACTGACTGGAGGTAGGAAGGCCCTATGGGGTGGGATCCTGGGGGTCCTGAGCGGGGCTGTGAAGGGCTGTTCCAGTTACTTTTGTCTTACATCTCAAGAGCAGAGCAAGGTGGAGAGTGGGTTTTGACCTTATAAATGAGAGTTCCTCCTCCACCTTCTATTGGCTGTGTGACCTTGGTTAAGCTGCTTAACTTCTCTGAGTCTGTTTTCTCCTGTATGAAATGGGGCTGATCATACCCTCTCACAGGATTGTGGTTAGACATATGAGTGCCTAGTACAGTGTCCTGTGCATAACAGGTCTTCAATAGTTGCTAGACTTTTAATAGTAATGGCAAGCTCTGGCTTAGGCTCTACTTAATTCCTGGGTCCGCTGCCATTTGTATCTTGGTTATGTCCCCACATTGCTTACCCAAGTCCCCTGTGGTGATGGGAATCCCTCTGCTTTGTTTTTTTCCGGTCTGCCTTAATTACAGAAGAGGTATTGTCTTCCTTTGACCTAGATGTAAGAACAAAAGCTTTTGGCTCTATCTTCTGTGCTATTAGATCTCTCCTGCCAGGTGTTACTGTGAACATTTCAGAAAGACTTGATATGATTCCAACAGGATAGCTAAACTGAACTATTTTCCCATGGAGGTAGGAAAGTTACATGAGACTCAGAGCCAATCCCTTTCTAACCTTCTAGGATTTAGTAATCCACATATGGGAACTCAGCAGGTTGTAGGCAGGTTTCAGGGAGAAACAATATGGGCCGACTCTTCTGTTGCCATATGTAGACTGATGATTCCTAGAAGGATATAGGGAATTGGCTTGAACTCGCTATTTTGGAACTTGGCAAATACTGCAAGGCAAGTCAGTGGTGAGTTTGTCACTTGGATATGGAGGTGGCATGCCTTTCTGTACATCCCCAAATTTAACTCTTACAATTCAGAAAGTGCTGGGGCTCTGGCGTGTCTGATTTTAGCAGGGTTCCATAGGAAATGCATGCAGTGTTTTTGTGGATGTTCTCAGGGCTGACTTTGAAATTAAAAGTAGCCAGTTAAGATCTTTGTTCCCCTCCGTATATTCCTGGTGTTGTGAACCAGCTTGGCCTTCTGACTGACACAGACCTCTGGCTCCAATCCTCATGGTACACTTAAGAGAATGTGGTTGTGCCTGAGGTGGGGTCTGACTTTTGAAAAATCTCTCGTCTGTTAGCTTCCTTGTAGAAAGACTTGGCAAAAGAAGTGAGCTCTTTGAAGGCCTCTGAAAGCAGCTCAGAAATTTTTTTTTTTTTGTGAGAATGGATGCCAAAACACAGCTTCAGGCAGTATAGTCTTATTCTTGTGGAAGTGCTTATTTAATTAGACCAGTAGCAACGTGGTACCTTGTCTGGTACCAGTCTGCCGGCTTTTGGACCTGCACACCATTTCCTTTGATAGTGGCTGTGACTGGCATCGATGCCTCATCGCTGTCTGCTAGAGCCACCAGATGTTTGGGAGCCTTCATTAGGCTAGTGGGAAATATTATCCGTTTATAGCTGCTCCCTTTCCATCTGTGGGAAAGGGTATCATCACCTTTCCTGTGATTTGGCATCCTAATTATTGACAAGCAATTGATATTGTTTGGCCAGGCAGTTTTACAGCCAGAATCTTAACTGGGACAGGAGGCATCCTCAGTGACTTGAGGCTGAGCCTGCCAGGGTAGAAAAGACAAATAAATTCAGGGAAATCATTTGTAACGCAATAAAATTGATTACAGAAGTGTTTAAAGCTAGCCATGGGCATTAAAGGTACGGATGTCCTTCCTCAAGCCATTTGGTACCCTTGGTATGGAAAGCACTGCCAAGGTAATGATGGAGTGTTGGAAGACAAGGCGCTGGAGCTAGAAGGGTAATTAGCATTTCCACAGATGGTGCTGCTATGGTGTTGGATTAAAGGCTTGATTTCATTCCTCTAATTGAGTGACTTAGTTCACCTTTGTGGATTGATGCCCAATATCATTGTTGCCCAGCTCTGCCCTGAAAAGATACTTTTTAAAGTCTCTGTTTTTGGTTCAACATGAACATCTCTTGAAAAGCAAAGTAGGCACCCTGGGCGACATAGCGAGACTCTGTCTCAAAAAAAAAAAAAAAAAAAAGAAAAGCGAAGTAGGATAAGAGGCTGGTGAGAAGCTTGGTCCAAATAACCCACCGGAAACGGGTGTATTTGGCGACCTGCTCATTCCCACCATGACTTAAAGCATTTACAAACCTCCATAGGAATTGGCAAGAGGTACTGTTTACCGCCCAAATCTCTTGTGGAAAACTTAGGGAAACTGGGTTGTTCAGGCAGAAATGAGTGATTGTGCGTAGAGAAGCTAGGATGAATTATGGTCAGTGCAGCCCAGCTTCAGTGTGTTAGGTCAGTGGGGTCTTGATAAAATGCGGATTCTGTTTCAGTGGCTTTGGAGTGGAGGCTGAGATCCTGCATTTCTTTCTTTCTTTTTTTTTAATTTAATTTTTTTGTTTTTGTCGCCCAGGCTGGAGTGCAGTGGTGCAGTCTCGGCTCACTGCAACCTCCGCCTCCCGTATTCAAGCGATTCTCCTGCTTCAGCCTCCCAGGTAGCTGGGATTACAGGCATACACTACCATGCCTAGCTCATTTTTGTATTTTTAGCAGAGACAGGGTTTCACCATGTTGGCCAGCTGGTCTCGAACTCCTGACCTCAGGTGATCCGCCCACCTCAGCCCCCCAAAGTGCTGGGATTATAGGTATGAGCCACCGCGCCCACCCGAGATCCTATATTTCTGACGACCTTCCCGGGGGGGCACTGATCCTGCTGGCCAGAGCACACTTCAGTAGTGAGGTTATAGATACACTTGCCTGAGGGTGAGATTTCTCTGAAGCAGAGGCCAAGACTACAAGTAATCCAAATATTCGATGAGAACTTTATGAGCTTTAAAATGTGGGGAGCTTTACCATTTTTAATGTGTTTTTCTTTCTCTTACTCTTCTCTCCTTTCTTCCTGTAGTTCACTACCTGCTACTTCCTTTTCTTTTGTAAGTTCTTGCTCACCAGGGGCGTCTTCTAATCCTTAGGCTTCCCCAGTGAAAGCCACCTGTGACCCTAGTAAAGACTGTGAGTTTCCTTTAGAAGATGGTGGGTTCATGGCTGGTACCACGAGTCATAACAATGTCAGAATAGAAGTCTGTTTCCCAAGCACTTACACTGAGCCAAGCATTACATAAATATATTAGAGCTAACTTTGCAGGCTGATAGACCAGGGCTGAATCCTGGCACTGTCACAGATTCAATTCTGAGGTAGGGTTTTCTCATTTGGCCAGGGGATGATAGAACCTTCTGGAGAGGGTAGCTGTGATGTGAGATGGGATAATGCCTGTTAAGTTGCTTCAGAAAGTAGCTGGTTCACAGGGTGAACACTCAGGGATTGGGAAGTTGTAACCTCACTGAGTTCCTGCAGCTCCCTTTGACCTTGGGGGTATTGCTTCTGATTTTATAGATGGCAGAGGTGGCTCGGAGAAGTGGAGCCATTTGCTCACAGTCCCTCAGTGAGACAGATAGTAGTTAAGCCAGTGTGTGTCTGGCTCCAAGCATATTCTCTTCACCACCACTACTATTGACTCTCTGCAGATACCATAGATACATGTGGTGGCACTAAGACTCACAAAATTAGGCTAATGAGTAAAGTCTGTGTCTTCCTGGAGGCTCTTTTCTGGTAGAAAGCTGACATAGCTTCCTTGACTTCCCCCAAGGTTATGTGGTGTTGAGATGGAGGGCCCCTAAATAAAGTTAACAATTTGACAGGCTCGTTTTTGACTCATTGGTAAGACAGGGTCTCACTCCAGTTGCCAAGGGTGGAGTGCAGTGGTGCCATCACGGCTCACTGCAGTTCGACTTCCTGGGCTCAGGTGATTCTCCTGCCTCAGCCTCCTGAATAGCTGGGATTACAGGCATGTGCCACCTTACCTGGCTCATTTTTGTGTATTATTTTTGAGACGGAGTCTCGCTCTGTCATCCAGGCTGGAGTGCAGTGGCGCGATCTCGGCTCACTGCAAGCTCTGCCTCCTGGGTTCGCACCATTCTCCTGCCTCAGCCTCCCGAGTAGCTGGGACTACAGGCACCCGCCACCATGCCCGGCTAATTTTTTGTATTTTTTTGTTTAGTAGAGACGGGGTTTCACCATGTTAACCAGGATGGTCTCGATCTCCTGACCTTGTGATCTGCCGGCCTCAGCCTTCCAAAGTATTGGGATTACAGGCATGAGCCACTGCTCCCGGCCTTTCCTTTTTTTATTTTTTTTTCGTAGAGACTGGGTTTTCCCATGTTGCCTAGGCTGGTCTTGAATTCCTGGGCTCAAGCAGTCTGCCCGACTTGGTCTCCCAAAGTGCTGGGTTTACAGGCGTGAGCTACCACATCTGGCTTTTTTACTCATTTTAAAACCCTGCCAGGCGCGGTGGCTCACACCTGTAATCCTAGCACTTTGGGAGGCCGAGGCGGGCGGATCACAAGGTCAGGAGATCGAGACCACGGTGAAACCCGGTCTCCATTAAAAAATACAAAAAATTAGCCGGGCGTGGTGGCGGGCGCCTGTAGTCCCAGCTACTCAGGAGGCTGAGGCAGGAGAATGGCGTGAACCCGGGAGGCGGAGCTTGCAGTGAGCCGAGATTGCGCCACTGCACTCCAGCCTGGGCAACAGAGCCAGACTCCATCTCAAAAAAAAAAAAACCTCTAAGATATATGTGGTTGTACTACTATAGGAACAGTAAATTTCACATGTATGCAGTAGATGCTAAGGAGTAGCGACTTGGGTGTCAAGACAAGGGGAAGAGGCCCCACACAAATATCTGGAGAGGGAGAATAGAAGAGGTGACCTGGATTTTGGGCAGAGTGGGCCTGTCCTCAAGATGTTTTTTCCTGGTGCTGGCACCGTGGAATCAGGTCTTTTAATGCACTTGAGGGTGCAGAGAGGAAGGCTCGACTGGCTCGCTGTTTATTGCCTTCCCTTCATAATGGGCAACTTTGGCTTTAAGGAGATTGGTCCTTTATTCCTACTCTGATTTGGCCTCCAAAGACCTAACAGTGATTCTTGTGGATTTTTTTTTTTTGTTTTTTGATACGGAGTCTAGCCTTGTCGCCCAGGCTAAAGTGCAGTGGCGTGGTCTTGGCTCACTGCAACCTCCACCTCCCGGGTTCAAGTGATTCTTCTGCCTTAGCCTCCCGAGTAGCGGGGACTACAGGTGTGTGCCACCACGCCCGACTAATTTTTGTACTTTTAGTAGAGATGGGGTTTCACCATGTTGGCCAGGCTGGTCTCGAACTCCTGACCTCAGGTGATCTGCCCGCCATGGCCTCCCAAAGTGCTGGAATTACAGACGTGAACCACCGTGCCCAGCCCTAACATTCATTCATATTCCCCTCCCCCACAAACCTTAGGCATTCTTCTGTTACCACCGCAGCATTAATTTGCATCAACGTTGATGGCGCCCTCCATCCTGCTAGAGAAGGGCATGATGTTGTGCTAGGATTGCTCTGGGCTGCTAGTCTAGCCTGTGGGTCCCTGCCCTGTTTTGGAAGTAGTTGCCAATCTGCTACAATGTTTAATCTGCAGTGGATTTTCTTTCTGCCACTTATGTCCCATTTCTTTTTAAAGAAAATTTCCTTTTTAAATTTAAAGTACATTTAATTTTTCGAGATAGGGTCTTGTTCTGTCACCCAGGTTGGAGTGCAGTGGCACAATCTTGGCTCACTGCAACCTCTGCCTCCTGTGCTCAAGTGATCCACCGCAGCCTCCCAAGTAGCTGGGACTACAGGCACCTGCCACCTAGCCCGGCTAGTTTTTTGTATTTTTCTGTAGAGATGGGGTTTTGCTCTGTTGCCCAGGCTGGTCTTGAACTCCTGGGCTCAAGCAATCCACCCTCCTTGGCTCCCCAAAGTGTTGGGATTACAGGCGTCAGCCATTGCACCCAGCCTTATATTCTTTTTTTTTTTTTTTTTTTTTTTTTTTTGAGACAGAGTCTCGCTTTGTCGCCGAGGCTGGAGTGCAGTGGCACAATCTCGGCTCACTGCGAGCTCTGCCTCTCGGGTTCACGCCATTCTCCTGCCTCAGCCTCCCAAGTAGCTGAGACTACAGGCGCCCACCACCATGCCTGACTAATTTTTGTATTTTTAGTAGAGACAGGGTTTTACGTTGTTAGCCAGTATGGTCTCCATCTCCTGACCTCATGATCCACCCGCCTTGGCCTCCCAAAGTGCTGGGATTACAGATGTGAGCCACCACGCCTGGCTATATCCCATTTTTTAAGGATGCCCCTTTGAATTGCTGCAATTAATATTTTTTCCAATAGATAAATATGAGCTTGTTTTAATAGTTAAAGTATGTTGAATTGAAGCTTTTACTGCTGTTGTACACTGTAGGCAGGTATGCTGTTGGAAATGAATGAATAGGCCTAAAGAAGTGCAGAACAAAAGGCCAGCCAGTAAACTGGTAGTTGTATGTAAATTGCAGGTAATTTATCAGGAATATCTCTCCAGAGGGACTATGCTGTAATGACTCTACCACCTAGCATTGCTTCAACCTGAGCTCCCATTTTTTAGATGTCAGAACCAGTGCTACCTGTGGTGAGGGGTGGGGCGGGGGGGAGGGCCTGTATCTCTCAGGTTTCCTAGTGAGTAGAACAGGAGGATTTGCACTATTAAAGGTCATATTGCATGGTGGTTTGGAGAGGAGTTGTATGCCTAGTCTTGTTGCTTATTTGGTGTTTTCTCTCACATACACTCTCGCAAGTCTGCTTTAAATGCTTGATGTTTAATTACATAAATAGCATCTCCACTGAAGCAAACCTATGAGGAGACCTCTGGATCAAAGAGGGGTTCTAATTTCAGCCAGTTTGAGTTTTTTTGTGGTTGGTGCATGATGTCGGAGAGGAAGACTGACTGCATCTCTGCTCAGGTGTCTTCTCTGGGGTTGTCACACTCCAGGGTCTGAACTTCAGTTCTGGAAGTTTGATTTTTGTCAGTGTAGCCAGATTGAGCGTCTTGGGACTCTTAGGGGCCAAACTCTTGGGAGATTGATGGTAAAACTCAGGATACCAGCTCGTTGCTTACAGTGAGAAATAGAACTTCCAGGCACACTCAGACCCAGGTTGTCAGGCTCCATCCTATGAAAAATCCACTTTAGAAGCCAACTAGGCAAACCTGGCATTAGAGCAAGGTGACTTAAGTGGATAATCTTACTATGTCTGTTGGGGCTGTGATACATGTCGATCATGTCCTCAAATCATGTCTTCCGCCTGGCCCATTGGCCAGGACTGCTCCCTTCTGTCTCCTCTTTCTCAGATGGAAATGGAGACGGAGACATGCTGGTAAGTTTTAGGGGCTTCTCCAGAGTCTCTTCCTTCTGCGAAGTAGTCTTTTTGGATAAAATTAATCAGATTGTTGCTGTGACTAGGCTAATAAAATAGATTTTTTTTTTTTTTTTTTTTAGCATTTCATAAGAATTTGATTATATTTTTTGGTTTGTAAGTGATACAGTTATGATTTTCAGAGTTCAGTGGCCGTGATTGGCCTTTACTTGGCTTACATCCATCATGCATTGTCCACCCTCCCCCCTCCCCAGTCTTGGCAGCCTGCAGAGCAGAGCACACTCAGCCATTCTCTGGCAGAACATTCCATAATGTTCTCGGGCTATGTGCTTTTTCTTTGGTGCTCTCTTGGGTTGGGTGAGCTCCCTTTACACTTTATTTTCCAAATTAGGTGTCAATGTTGTACAGCCTCACAGTTGACATCAGCTGCTTTCGACTATGTAACTTCTTTTCAGCTCTTTGTGCCTTGAATTTTAAAAAGGATCTTTGTATAGTTTTTTCCTGCCCGAAAATATAATAATAAAAACTAGCATTGATAGAACTCCCGTTATGGCAAGCACCGTGCTAAGACTTCACGTGTATCATCACATGTAACCCTCACAGCGCACTGTGGGGGAGGCATTATTGATACTTTGTTCTCTAGGCGAGGACACTTGAGACATACAGCACTTACAAACCTGTGTTAGGCCACACAGCTGTTGCAGGGATTCAGACGCACATTTATGTGACACTCCAGGTCTTAACCATGGTGCTGTGTCACTGGCCAGTAACTAACTGGAGAAGGCTGGCACCTCAGCATAGGGTAGGAGATTTTTTTAGGGAGAAGCCTTCCCCACTTGTTTCTGGTGTGTGTGTGTGTGTGTGTGTGTGTGTGTGTGTTTTTACTTCCAAGTACACTTTTATAAATATTCATTAATTAGGTCTTTGGTTCTTATTTTACCTCTATTCCATTCATAGAAAAAAAAATTAATACTGCCCAGCCCATTTCTCTGAAGAGCAACATGCAGAAGCCTTCTCTGTTTTAAATTTTGTGTGGCACATGTATGACGTGCTCTAAGATCCTGCACACTGCTTGGTAGAATTTGCTGAAGCCGCCCTGCCTGCTCTGCTGACTGTGTGCGTAATCACAAATTAACCTCGCCCCATGATCAGGCTTGACCTCTTCTACCCATTCTGCACAAAACATTATGCACCCCTACTGGGCCAGACTCTTGCTAGGTGTTGGGGTGAAATTCAGACATCCAAAGGGGGTAGGTAATGACCTGTACACAGTGGCACTTGGTCTACTTGAAGTTTGTATAGATACTCTGGTTACTTGGAGGATGGAATGAGTCTCTGCCTTTGAAAGCTGTCACAGAAGGGAGAGTATTGAACTGACTCTCAAGGGGTATTATGTAGGAGTTTGCTGGGCAGAAAAGAGGAGGGTAGGCAGAGGACAGCCATGCAAAGACTTGAAGGCGTAAAGTCTGGTGCCCTTGGGTAACAGGATAGCTAAAGGCTTGCACACAGTGTAAGCATGAGTGAAGAAGAAGGGAGGAAGACCAGAAATGAGGCCTGGCTTTTATCCTGTGGAGAGTGATGAGCCACTGAAATATTTAGTAAGAAGATGGCCGCGTGTGGTGACTCACGCCTGTAATCCCAGCACTTTGGGAGGCTGAGGAGGGCGGATCACTTGAGGTCAGGAGTTTGAGACCAGCCTGATCAACATGGTGAAACCCCATCTCTACTAAAAATACAAAAAAATCAGTTGGGTGTGGTGGCGCATGCCTGTAGTCCCAGCTACTTGGGAGGCTGAGGCATGAGGCTTGTTTGAACCTGGGAGGCGAAGGTTGCAGTGAATGAACATCGTGCCACTGCACTCCAGCCTGGGTGACAGAGTAAGGCCCTGTCTCAAAAAAATCAAAAAAGAAATGTTTAGTAACAAGAGTGTTATGCAAAACGATCTGATTTGTGTCCCAGGAAGATCACTTTGAGGGAGGGGAGGATGGACAGGACATGGGAAAGAACACTGAAGGCCATGGAGGTAACCAGTGGAAGGATGAAGGCATGAAGTGGAGGCGGAACCAACATACCTGGTGAACCTCATGCCTGGGTGAAGGAAGACAAGTCACAGATGACAGATTTGTTCTCGCATGGAAGAAGGGTTAGATTGGATGCCCCTGAGACACAGGAAAAGCAGCAGCCTTGGGAGGGGAAACAAGGAGAACTGAGTTTGTGTGGGGCCTGGAGAATATGTGGTATCAGGTATCTATTGCCATTCAGAGGGATGTGTGGAGCTGGAATTGGTGATTGCAGATTGGTTGGGATACAGTCCGAAAGGAACTGACTGGACCCCAAAGATCACCAGTATTCAGGGAGCAGACAAGTGAAAAAGGACCCCGAGGAGGCAGGTTCACCTCCTTGTGCACCATGGCTTGGGAGGAGCTACTCGAAGGCGTGGGGAGTCGGCAGCAGTGTGAGACCGCAGAGAGGAGTGCAGAAGGGAAAGAGGCTTTTATTGTGAGCCCTCATTGTGTCTTCTTGATAGTCAAGTAGCTACAAAAGGTTATAAAAGAAAAAAAAGTCTGAGTCTATAAATGAAAACTTCATATAAAAACGTTGGCACTGAGGCCAGTGGCCTCTAAAAGAGCTTTTTATACCCGTGGACTTTGGCACACCCACCCTCCGTGGGAACTGCAGAAATTAGCTGAGATGACCTTCAGGTTCCTTCCTATCCTGAGAGCCTGCGCCTCTGGGCTTCTTAATTTGAGGGAGAGGAGGAATATCCCCTAGGATATGAGGGTGCTGGAGAGATGCCCACAGTGGCTGTAATGCTTGACAGCAGGGCTGCATTTCTGAGAGGGGTGTGCACTTAGGGCAGCTGGTCTGAATCTTCCAAGCATAAACACTTTCTAAAATCTAATGGGGTGTCTGGCTACAACCATGTGTAGAGCAAACATCCCCAGTAAAACAGTTCTGACTGGGTGGCTGGGGGGCAGATATTCTTATACTATAGAAATTCTTAATGACTTCAAGTGGGAGTTGGATAGATTTAACCATTCCATTCTTGCCACAGATTCTATGGAGGTGAAACCTATCATGACCAGAAAGTTGCGGAGGCGACCAAATGATCCCGTCCCCATCCCAGACAAGAGGAGGAAACCTGCTCCAGATATCCATTTACATCAAGCTGTAACCGCCTTTCTTTCTTAAGACTGTGGAATCCTGTTTATCCGTTTGCTAGGGTATACATGGCCGTTGTCCTACAGAAATAGTAATATTTAATTGGAAAGCATGTGTAAAATGTTTGTCCAGGGGTTAGGGGTTGCTCATTTTATGGGAGTCCTCATTTGCTACTGCTTTTGGTGGGAGAGATGTATAGAGAGTTGTGATTTGGAAAGGTGCTTTGCGTGCAAAGTTCAGCCTGGTTTTAATGCTAACATCCAGATTCAGGGGCATCTGAAAACCTGATGTGCCTTAATTTTTTCACCTGTAATTTTCCACTTTCCAACCGTAAAATGAAGGCAGTAATATCTACCTTTATGTATCTCCTCTGTTATCTATGTCCGTAATATAGTGGATTGCAAACTGTTTTTAAATTAAAGCAAATGAGGTTTCAGTCAGACATGAAGCAGCCTTTTGATCATAAAAATGGTAACGGAAGCAGGAAAGATGGAGAAGTGTTGTTTCTGTTCCTTTCGAGGAGATGGTAAATAGCTCTCTGCCCAAAATGGCTTAGTCATTTGTGTGCCGTCAGGAAAGGGCATAACTTCAGGTTGCTTCCCCTTCACAACAGGATTTAAGTTGCTGAGGGAAGATTAGCCTTACCTTGGGTGTGTGTGTTTGTGCAAGTCTTTAGATCTTTGGAACAAAAGCGCTTTATATATTCATGATGAAATTCTTATTTTTACTGTCTCCTGTGCTGTTTTATTGTAGATGCCTAATGAAGCTCATTCCATCTTCTCATCCTAGCAGTGGGGGATGTGAATTCTTTTATGTATTCAAGTACCATGACATTTAGTAGGAGAATCATAAATTTCTAAGAAGCAAACTGTTACTGTAGAAACATCATTTAACAAAATCACACTTTGTAAATTCTAAAATACTGGTACCATTTTGTTGATTACTCTTTGCTTGGAAACTGTACTTTTCACACAGAGTCCTTTAACTCTCAACACCCCAGCTAAACTATTTGTTAACAGATGAACAGATCATGGAGGATCTGAGAACGTTAAATAAGGTACAGTTTGGCTTTTTTGATTTATTTGAAAACTCAGGCTTATGTGGTTTTTTGCTTTCCTTTGTTAACATGTTACTTGTTAAATCATCATGATACTTTTGACACCTGAAGTTGCATCTGAAATGATTTTCTCTAAGATTTTTTGTTGTTATTCTTCCTACAGCTTAAGTCACCCAAGAGACCAGGTGAGTGCATGATGTGTTGGCATTTATGCAATCTTTCTATCATGTTGTTGGAAAAGTGTGTGAATACCTGTCAGGAAATTGTTGCAATTTTCAAAAATGAAATGTTTATCATTTGCCTAAGAGTAGACATCACGAAAACTGAAGGGGACCTTAACTACACCCCTCCATGATTTCTTTTTTTTTTTTTTCTAACCCCTGCTTTGTTATTTTTATTTTTTTCTTAGGGTTTATTGTAAAAGAGACATTTGATTGGCTGGTAAAGGTTTCCTTCTGTGTACGCATCAGGCATAAAATTTAAATACACATCCATTTCTGAAAATGAAACTAGGATTTTAAGTATTACTGGCTTTCTAAAGCCAAGTCCTAGGCAGTTCGGCTCCAGTGGCTTTTCATGGCCTGACTCTGGTAAGGCATTCGAAGGCTGCTCTGACTCACAGTTCATAGAAGAGACCAACCGGCTCAGTATTCATAGTTGTTCCTTCCAGAACAGCACTTGAGATCATCAGTGCTAGTTGCCAACTAGAATGCTGAATTGGTGACATCTTTTTTTGTTTAAAGCACCATGATTACTCACACATCCCTCTACTTCCTGAGTCTTGTGGAAGAAAAACAAGAGTCTTCTTTTTCTGGATAATGTCTTCCTGGGGGCCTCTGTGGTCCACAGAGATGTCCTGACCTTCTGAGGCATGCATGATGGGGAGGGGGTGAGGGAGTTGTGTGAGTGTGTACATTTAGTAGTTCTTGAAATGATTCCTTTTTTGGATTATAGAGTCTCACTCTGTCGCCCGGCTGGAGTGCAGTGGCATGATCTCTGCTTACTGCAACTTCCGACTCCCAGGTTCAAGTGATTTTCCTGCCTCAGCCTCCCGAGTAGCTGGGACTACAGGCGCGTGCCACCATGCCTGGCCGACTTTTTGTATTTTAGTTTCACCATGTTGGCCAGGATGGTCTCATCTGTTGACCTCGTGGTCCACCTGCCTCGGCCTCCCAAAGTGCTGGGATTATAGGCGTGCGCCACTGCACCCTGCTGAAAATGATTGCATTTTAAAGAGATTTTCATAATACTTGCCCTTTGATCACCAGGGCTTTAGTCCTACTGTAAGTGACCTTATATGTTTGCACATTTGACCTTAATCTTTCTGAAGCCCAGGTGTCTCTTCCATTTGATGAGGTTAATCTGTGCCTTGCCTACTTCCCAGGGTTGCTTTGATTATCAAGTTTAGATGGAATATACAAGAATTTTGCTGAATTCCCATGCATTATTACTGTAAGGGCTCAATGATGATTATTACCACATTCTGATAGTGTTTCAATTAAAGCATGTTAACTGGTAGACTCGCATGTGTTGGTTACATTCTTAGTCATGTAAGTGTTGGTTTCCTCCAGCATCTCCATCGTCTCCTGAGCACTTGCCTGCGACACCTGCGGAATCTCCAGCCCAGAGGTTTGAAGCTCGGATAGAAGACGGCAAACTGTACTATGACAAAAGATGGTATGTTATGGGAAAACCTGGACTACTTGTAAAAGTCTCATACCAACCACTTGGAAAGAGGGCTGGGGCTATTGTAGTTATTTCAGAGCATGGCTGCTGTTAAACTTACATAGTACTAAAAGTAGAAACCCATTAAAAAATGTATTAGCAGTCATTTAACCAATACTTCCGGTAGATCTTTGAAAGCAGTGTTTCCCAAAACCATGTTCTGCTCCCCTTCCTTCTCCATTCCGCTGTCTCTGTACTAGAATTTGCAGGCTGCTATCTTGTATGGTGCCCCTGCCAACTGGGGCTGGGGTGTATGTCCCCCTGTGACCCCTCTTAACTCTGCCCCTGTGTGCTAAAGTTAGTAGGTGCTCTTCGGATTAAAGGATTTTGTGGTCATATCAGTTTGGGGGATGATCATGTTAATTAAGGTAAGTGGGTTTCTCCCTTGTAGCACCCTTTGGGTCCTGTGATATGCTAATGTACACTGTGAATTTCTAAGATGTTATTAGTTGTGTTTTGATGTCACATACCCTTTTTTCTTACATGATCCTGCTGCAGAAGTGGTCAAGGATACTTGCTTGGGGGAGCTGTATCCTAAAACATTCCTAGTTTGTTTTTTGTTTTTTGAGACGGAGTCTTGCTCTGTCACCAGACTGGAGTGCAGTGGTGTGATCTCAGCTCACTGCAACCTCCGCCTTCCCTGTTCAAGTGATTCTCCTGCCTCAACCTCCCGAGTAGCTGGAATCGCAGGCACCTGCCACCATGCCCAGCTAATTTTTGTATTTTTAGTAGAGACGAGGTTTCACCATGTTGGCCGGGTTGGTCTCGAACTCCTGACCTCACATGATCTGATTGCCTCGGCTTCCCAAAGTGCTGGGATTACAGGCGTAAGCCACCATGTCCTGCTGCATTCCTAGTTTACACTGAAGACTCTTTGAAACCTTCAGACCACCTAGCATTTTTCATTGGAAAGGTAATGGCAAAACAGTATGGAAGAACCTTAAAAGCTCATACTTTTGTTCATTCAACAAACATTTCTTCTGTATTAACACTTTCTGCTGGGTATGAAATGGATACTGCCATCATTTCTCAGGTCTTTTCATTCTGATATATTTCTTTTTATTCTTTGTCCATATGCAGGCATACTCTCTGTTCGTTTTAAGTCATAATGGACATATGGTTGGCTTTGCCTTTCCGTTTGGTTATATTGAGAATGTTTTTCTGGGTTACTATAAGGTGTCTGTAATTATCATTTATAATGGCTATATAATGACCCTTTGAGTTTCAGTATCTAACCAAAAGTTCCAAAATTGGGGTAATGGTTATTTATTTTGAATTCTTAAAAAAAACCAGCATTGTGTTAGATTGGTTACTTGATAACATTGTACTTGTCAGAAATGCTTAGGGTTCTTGTCATGCCTGAAATAAATCATTTCCACCTACTAAGTTGCAGTGAGTTAATTACCCAGTAGATGCTGGAGGCTCACTTTATCACTAAGGCTGGTCTTGATGACTTCTTCCCCTCTGATTTGGTTTTCTTTGGCCTTCTTCAGGAAGGTCGGTTTGTGTTGTAACATTATGTCTCAGAACACATCGCCACTAGGTGGCAGGTTCTAACAGCTTAACACCGAGAAGGGCAAAATGAGATGAAAAATGTTTCTAATAATGAAAACCAAATAACCTTTAAAGATCAAGCCCACACATAAGAACCATCCTTGAAAATGATGAGATTTATCAGTAACATTTTTACGGATCTATGAGTCTTAAAGCCATGTGATATTTCCAGTCATGTTCATTTTGTTAATTGTGTTGCTTTGAATCTTCCTCTTTCTAAGCTTAATCCTCAGACTTGATGAGACATGTCTTGAGGGTGAAAATGCAGTAAAATAAAATTCTTGTTTTTTTAAAAAAAGGATCCACAGTGTCTGGTGTTTCCTAATGTAAACAAAATGGTCAGATATGATGTGTTAGAACTCCTAAGCATTTTGAAGGAATTTTCACCATCTTTCTTACATCAGCAGCAGAAATGTAGAAAATAATGTCACTGGATGCATTTTACTTCAGTGAAATTGAAATTGCTTATTCTCTTGTTAAATATACTGTGAAAATGTTGTTTTCTTCTCTATTCCATATACCTTTAATTTTTGGCCTTGGCAGTCAGAGATCATAATGCAGTTGTTGAAGGTGGGTCTTTCTCTTCCCCAGTGACAATTGAAGAGTGTTCCTGGGAATACTGGCTGAGCTGCTCACTGGTGCAGAGCCAGCCTCTCCCATCTCACCAGGCTCATGTTTGGCTTTTGTATCAGTTTGGAGGTTTTGTTTTTCTTTCTTCGGCAGATGTGGCCTGTGGCTGAGAGGTCAGCTACGTTGCTTTATGCAACGTGTGGAGTGTGTGGAGGGGTGTGGAGTATTTTGGTGCAGCCATATTTTTGGCAGAAGATGTCTTGCTGAGTTTTAAATGACTTCAGCAAAACAAATGGGATTCAGGCATCGCATCTTGGTGTGAATACTTGCCAAGCTGCCTTTCATTTTGAAAAATAAGGATTTTCCCTTTGCCTTGGTCTTATACTGCTTTTAAGGCATTCTATGTCATGCTATATAAGTTTCCCTCACATTTTGATTTGGACTAATGACCTCTCAAAAAATACTGTGAAAACGGGTGGACTTCTGTTTTTCTCTCCTCATTTAAATCAGGGGCTGCCTGTGAGTCAGAAACGAAGCCACCCGCTTGCCCAAGTGCATTTTCCCCTCCAGCCTTCGGTTGACACAAAAGACTTAACACAGTGAATATTTACCAGAAGAATTGGGACTCCTTGAGGTTCTGTAACATGGACTCACTTATTGGGGAAATAAAGTGTTAATACCAGGATTTCTCAGTAGGATAGAAAATTAAATTATTTTTCCTACCTCCTTGCCCCACTTTTGTGCCCACCTTCTTAAGAAATTGCTTTTCGAAAATAGTACAGTAGTGGTAATTTCTAGTTTTGTTGGGTTTAATAGTAGAGGTTCAAAGCTTTAAGAACTTAATTGTAGAGATTCCCAGGTCACAATTTCCATTAGTAACAAAGTAATAAAGTCAGTTTGACATTTGGGGCTTATTCTTTGAGGCTATTTAAATATCTTTTTTCAGCAGCTGAGTTGCAGCTTGTGAAACAGGTTAATTGGCCAAAAAAAAAAAGCACAAATTTACTACCCTATTGATGTTGCTTCACAGCACATTTTATATCTAAACGTATTTTTAAATTTCTTCCCCCTTTGATTTTTCATTAGAAATTAAAAAGTAAATTTGTATGTTAAGGTTGTCACGTACTTTTTGGTTTCATCTTTAAAACCCCCCCACATGAGCACTTTTATTTTTTAGTTTTTTGAGACAGGGTCTCACTGTCCCCCAGGCTGGCGTGCAGTGGTGTGATTATAGCTCACTGGAGCCTTGATCCCCCTGGCTCAAGCGATCTTCCTGCTTTGGCCTCCCGAGTAGCTGGGACTACAGTCCTCCATTACCATGCCTGGCTAATATTTTTTTGATTTTTAGTAGAGATGAGGTCTTGATATGTTGCCCAGGCTATCCTCAAACTCCTGAGCTGAAGTGATCCTCCTGCCTCAGCCTCCCAAAGTGCTGGGATTACAGGTATGAGCCCTGCACACTTTAATATCTAAGGACTTTTCAGAGAATTCAAATAATCTAATAGATTTGATATCTAGGGAAAATGGTTCCCCAAGATATCATGTAGTGCATGAGGATCCCTTGAAGGTCGCAGAGACTATGGTTCAGCGGGAACCTGGGGATCAGTTGGTTTGGAAGTTGGCTGCTTTGGGATGCGTTGGCCACCTCTACTTTGGAGCAAATGGGGACCAATGGTGGACATTCAGGCCACCACTGTTCAGTGATTCCAGAGGAGGCAGATCTGGGAGGTGGCCACATTCCCAAGTTCCAGACCACTTCTCAGAGGTAATAGACCAGCTTGCATCATTTACTCCGGGTGTTCACTTTTAAGTCAGTTGAATGTGTTGGGTTTGGGTTCAAAGTACAACTGAAGGAAAATACAACGCATCTCATGAGAATTGTTGGACTAGCCTTCCAGAGTCAGCTGTTTTCTTCAAAAGGCCTCTGTGAGGATATGATACACAGATACACATGTAACATGTATATGGTTTTTTTTTTTTTTTTTTTTTTTTTGGAGACAGAGTCTCGCTCTGTCGCCCAGGCTGGAGTGCAGTGGTGCAATCTTGGCTCACTGCAGACTCCACCTCCCGGGTTCAAGCGATTCTCCTACCTCAGCTTCCCAAGTAGCTGGGACTACAGGCACACGCCACTATGCCTGGCTAATTTTTTGTATTTTACTCATTCATTTATATTTTTTTGAGACAGAGTCCTGCTCTGTAGTCAAGCTGGAGTGCAGTGGTGCTATCTCACTGCAGCCTCCACCTCCCGGGTTCAATCTGTTCTCTCCCTCAGCTTCCCAAGTAGCTGGGACTATAGGTTCATGCCACCATGCCCAGCTAATTTTTGTATTTTTAGTAGAGACGGGGTTTCACCATGTTCGCCAGGATGGTCTCAATCTCTTGGCCTTATCATCTGCCCACCTCGGCCCCCCAAAGTGCTGGGATTACAGGCCTAAGCCACCATGCCCGGCCAATTTTTTGTATTTTAGTAGAGATGGGGTTTCACCTTGTTGCCCAGGCTGGTGTCGAATCCCTGAGCTCAGGCAATCTGCCCACCTCGGTCTCCCAAAGTGCTAGGGTTACAAGTGTGAGCCACCATGTGAACCACCATACCTGGCCAGATTTTTTTTTTTTTTGAGACAAAGTCTCGTTCTTTCACCCAGGCTGGAGTGCAGTGGCATGATCTCAGCTCACTGCAGTCCCTGCCTCCTGGGTTCATGCAATTTTTGTGCTTCAGCCTCCCGAGTACGTGGGATTACAGGCACCCACACCGTGCTGGCTAATTTTTGTAATTTTAGTAGAGATGGGGTTTCACCATGTTGGTCAGGCTGGTCTTGAACTCCTGACCTCAAGTGATCCACCCACCTCGGCCTCCCAAAGTGCTGGGATTACAGGCATGAGCCACTGCACCCAGCTGTAACGTGTATGTTTTATCATAAACACAGGAACATAGTGGACATTGTTTTGTTTTTTTGTTAGCAGCATATTGAGCATGTTTCCACACTCCTAATATTCTACACCACATCCATGAGCTTTCTTTATTAAAGTGTTTAGAAAGTTGTATCAGAATGACTTGAGGGTAGTTACATTTTGTTTTGTGTCTTTATCTCTTTAATAACTTACAGTCCCTTTAGAATAACTGTGAGTATTCTCCCTCTGTATTTTTATTTTAACCATTACTCAAGACATGACTATTTACATAGGAGAGCCAGCTCAGATGTGAGAGAGAAATCAGGGGAAGGGTTAGAGTGTTAGTATGAACTTAGCTTTTTCTTAGGCATTGTACAGTTCGGACCTTGTGATAGTACATGTTTAGCATAATGAAGGTCCCCTGCCAGTTTACCAACTCATACAGAGCCGAAAGGAACTTTAAAACTTGCATTTAAACCATTCTCGCTGTTCTAATTGAATTTAAAATTCTTTTTTTTTTTTTTTTAAGATGGAGTCTTGCTCTGTTGCTCAGGCTGGAGTGCAGTAGCATGATCTTGGCTCACTGCAACCTCTGCCTCCCGGGGTCAAGTGATTCTTCTGCCACAGCCTCCTGAGTAGCTGGGATTACAAGTGCCTGTCACTATGCCTGGCTAATTTTCATGTTTTTAGTAGAGATGGGGTTTCACCATGTTGGCCAGGCTGGTCTTGAACTCCAGATCTCCGGTGATCTGCTCGCCTCAGCCTCCCAAAGTGCTGAGATTAAAGGCGTGAGCCACTGTGCCCAGCCTAAAATTCTGTTTCTTTTAACAGTATTTTCAGAAAGTACATTGACCTGTAAACCTGAGTTTTCAGTTCATAAGTAGCAGGTTAAAGAGTGAGACCCTAGACTGGAAAAAGTTCATTATGGGAGTGAAGCGCATCCTGTACTGTGATGTCTTGGCAGTAGGTTATTTTGTTATACCAGCAAAACAGACTAAGCCATCATACTTTGCTGGGAGATGCGTTTTGCTGAATTTACACGACTTTATGGGTCTGGTTAGCCAGATCTTTGCAGCCAAAATGAACCAAAGTTTATGTTATTAACCGATGTGGGGCTGGCCCAGGCGGGTGTTGCTAGCTGCAGCTTTGCTAATATTTCCAAGTCTTGTACTCCAGCAGGGGTTCCTTCATCCTGTGGCAGCTGCTGTTGTCCATCTGGGCTTCGGCCCCCAGCAGCTTCACTTTCATCCTTGACCTTGTCCCTGAACGTGTAGAAATAAGAAGTGGCTCTACGCTGTAGGTCGACAGTAGATGCAGGAGTTGAAAGGGGAGTGTTTGTCTTATCTACATTATTCAAAGCAGGTTTCCCACATGTCCAAATTAAATACCCTTTGGTATAGACACTTGGAACTTCGCCTGATTAGCTCATACCAGGTGAGGTTATTTAATGTTCTTTATCCCCAGTGTATTCGAAGCTCTGTGATAGTGGAGACCTTGTGGCTTTTGTCACTGTCTGTCCCCAACCACCAGCATAGTCAGTGGTACACAGTAAGTGCTTCATGAGTATTTCTGAATGAGTGACTAAACGGTTGAAGTCGGCCCTCCTCCTTGTTGGTGACTGACTTGGACAAATAGAAAATAAATAACAGTTGCTGAAGCCTATTATTTGTTTTGTATATCCAGCCTTCTTCAGTGTTCTGGGGTGGGGCCAGAAAGCGGGGACAGAGTTTTTATTTAAACAATTTTAATTTACTTTTTGTACTGGGTCATATAGTCCAAAAAAAGGGAAAAATACATAGTTTTCCAACCCTTTCCCCAGCCTCTTTTTTCCCCTCCATAGAGGGACCAAGGAGTGTAAGCTGTAGATCCCAAAGAAGATTAGGTGGTCTTCTCATCTAAGGATGGAAGCCTTTAAATTAACCTTCATTGGAAATCCAGGCTAGTCCTCAAATGTAAATTATTAAGATTTCTTTAATTATAATTTTTTTTGTAATGGTGTTGTCATTTTGTTTGGCTTTTACTTCCTCTCTCTGTCCTTCCCTTTTTAAAAATATGTGTCTTGTTTTCGTCAGGTACCACAAGAGCCAGGCCATCTATCTGGAGTCAAAGGACAACCAGAAACTGAGCTGCGTGATCAGTTCTGTAGGAGCCAATGAGGTGGGAACCATACTTCCTCACCTTTAGGAAAGCAAAACGTGTACTGCGAAGTGTTGATAGGACAAACCTGAAATGAAAGTGCCACCAAGGAAGTACAGTAGAGTCATGTCTTCTATGTGGGTTAGATTCTAAAGTCAGGCAGAAATTGCACGTTGTCAAAATCATCCTTGAAACCCCTTACATTTGCTTGACTACAACGTATGCAGATTTGTCTATTCCATGGGATGTTTGTGAACTCCCCGTACAGCCACTGATTTGGGAACCGCAGAGCTAGATTCCAGGAAAGAACAAAAAGCAAGTTGGTGTCTGTACATTCAATTCCTGCTTCCTTATTTTAATTTTTATTGTTTTTGAGACAGAGTCTCATTCTGTTGCCCAGGCTGGAGTACAGTGGTGCTATCTTGGCTCACTGCAACCTCCACCTCCCAGGTTCAAGTGATTCTCCTGCCTCAACATCCTGAGTAGCTGGGATTACAGGCACCCACCACCGTGCCCGGCTAACTTGTATTTTTTTTGAAGTGGAGATGAGGTTTCACTGTGTTGGTCAGGCTGGTCTTGAACCCCTGACCTTGTGATCCACCCGGCTCAGCCTCCCAAAGTGCTGGGATTACAGGTGTGAGCCACCGTGCCCAGCCAACTCCTGCTGCTTTTTAAGGTAACCGTCTACTGAGAATGGAGCTTGCCTGTGGAGCATACTCCATCTTGGTGTTGTTTCTCTAGAACTTTCACACATACCAGTAGATTTGTTTCTTGCCGTGAGGATTAAGTGAGGCACCCGGCGCAGGGTCTGGTACCCAGTAAGTGCTCACTAAATGAGTGCTGACCTGAAATGATCCACACGCCACTTGCCTGCCATCTTTCCTAGCTGAGATGTCCTATTGTACCTCAAAACAAGTTGCCAGGCTCATGCCCTTGGTTTTTGGTCTCCTCGAGACACTCCTGCAGGATGGGGTCTGGTTTTAAAGTCAACTCAGAGGGTTACACCTGAGGATGATGTGACTGCCCTCTGAGTTCTCCAAGTGGCCCTTCATGAGGAGTATGTCCACAATGTGTAACTTATATTGTTAGTTAAAAAAAAGTTAAAAACTTTAATAGCTGGATTGGCTCGATCTTTTATCGGTCCACAAATGTCTGCAAAGAAATTGATTTTTATGTGTCTACCCTCTGTAACTTATTTGTGCCAGTGCACAGTAAATCTAATGAAACTGGATTATGAAATAACTTAAGCCTCTTCTATTCTTCCAGCTTCCTGAATTGAAAATGCCCTGAAATGTGACTAGTTTGCAAAATGATTGTTTACTTAGAAGTTAGGGAGAGCCTTCTAGATAAATGAATGCCATTCTTCTCTGGGCTGAGGATCTGTGTGAGTTCCCTCAAGCCAAGTCAGAACCAGAACAGGGAAGCTAATAGAGAGACCTGTTCCTCAGCCAAGAGGTGTCACGATTTCATGATAAGCATTTGCACCTGGCTGGCTGGGTTGTTCTGCCAGACCCTGTGGCCTTCTAGTACCTGACCCTAACTTCAGAACCAGTGCATTATTCTCTGTGATACCTCAAGATTTTTCAGAAAAATAGAAATGTAAGTTAGATTGTTTTTCTCTCTCTCTGCCGAATATTGTCACGTCTTGACATAATAGAGTGTCAGTGAGATCTGACAAATGGTGACACTGAAACATGTCTCCTGGAAGGAAGAAGCTTCAGTGCACTGAAGATATGCAACTCTGGCAATGGGGAAACCGTTCTCATTTCTTGGAAGTCTTCCAGCTCATTTTTCAGATCAAATTCTGGGTGATACTGGAGCTACTTGGCTTTAGCATAGCTTGACTCCAAGCAGGTTTGGTGGGTAGCTCTGAGTGTGTTGATGACTCCCTGACTTAGCTTTTCTTGGGATCAGTTTTTGGTTTAAAATGATTCTGCAAGGTCCCTTGGAGGCCTAGTTTCATGTGAGGTCTTTAACTTTTTAAATTTTTAAGCCAGTGCATTTGACTTTAAAGTCTCTAGTGCTCAATAATCACATTAAAGAAATTGAGATGAAACTGAGAATAAGCTTTTTTAAAACCTGAAAACTGAGTCCAGGAAGGAGGAGATAAATCTCTAAACTTGTATATTTGGGTGAGATGCAGACCTTTCAAAACACTGTGCTTTTGGCTCCATTTAATTGCATGTTACAGAAAAACAGGCAAGAAGCAGCCAGAGACTGCTTTGGTAGAGAAGAGCTGGGGGCTTTGATGTCAGACACCAGAATTCGCATCGTGATAAGTGACTCAGCCTTGCTGAGCTTTGGTTTCCTCTTTAAAATGGGGCCAATGATAGTAGTTATTTCATAGGGTGTCTTGCGGGTGAAAAAGCTCAGCCTTATCAGCACAGTGTCTGGCACACAGAGCTCAGTAACCCTGGCTCAGGGGGTCAGGTGACTGGCAGCAGCTCCCCTTCTCACCCATGGCTTTAGGATGCCCCTTATTGAGTGCACTTGTCAGCCCTGGCAGTCCCCTGTTGCAAGAGTTCATTCTCAATTCAATGGAAGAATGCATCTGCCCTGTAAAATGCACTGTAATCTGATACTGTCTGGGGGAGAGGGATATGGTGAGGAGGGAAGGACTCTCGGAAGTGCTTCAACCTTCTCATGATCCTAATTGGGCCTTAGCTCATTAGTGGGCATTTTTCTATTGTTGGCATTTTCCCCCCCTTTTTCTGCACAACCATTAGCCTTCATTGCCAGGAAACCAGAGGTTATATAATGTGGAAGTCCCTTGGGGCAAGGAAAATACTTCCAAATTTGATTGAAAGTTTGTGTTTATGAAAAGATGTCCCTTGAGTGTTGATAACGCAGTAATCAAACCAAATTTAAAAGCATCTTGAAGATCAAGGCAGAAATGGAACCCAAGGTTGCAGTGCTTTCCATTTTTGTAATCACAGGTGTGAGAGAGATGGCCGAGAAGTGAGTTCAAGGCCGATGCCTGTTCCCAGAGGCATGCCTTTAGATGGCCCGAGGTCAGAGGTGCTTATGAAGTCCTCATAAGTTGAGACAGTTTATTCCAGCAAGAGGCTACCAGCTTTCTGCCTGCGTCGCACTCGTGCCGATATTTTGATGGTGTGGGAGATTTGCTGTTCTGTATTGAACTTCTCATCTTGTTCCCTTTCCACTCCCCTGCAGATCTGGGTGAGGAAGACAAGTGACAGCACCAAGATGAGGATCTACCTGGGCCAGCTTCAGCGCGGGCTCTTTGTGATCCGCCGACGCTCAGCTGCTTGACTTTCTGCAGTGCTCTTCTCTTGACCCTTTTTCTGGAGTGGGTTTTATTTTGTTTTGTTCTGTTTTGTTTTGTTTTGTTTTGTTTTCTTAATAGAAAAATGTTAACTTCCGGGAATAGCTACTCAGCCTTGGAAATGGAGAGCACTGTCGTGGATTCCTTAAGACACTTTTGTGGCTGGTCACTTCCAACTTTGTCAGTCTTTTCTGCCTCAACTTCTTCCAGAGATTGGTCACCAGGAGACTATTTTACTTTCAGGAGTATTGGGGGTTTGATTTACTTTCCTTTTATTTCCTTATTTTTTGCTTATACTTGTTTTTGAAAACCTCTGAGTTTGAAGGGACAGCTGTTTCTATTATCTTTAGGTCTCTATATCATGGAGAAGAGCAGGAAGGGATACACTCTCCAGTGCATTTTCATGTTTTGAATCTGATTAGTGGATTATGTAGCTACTTTCCCCGTCGAGCCCAATTCACTATTTCCCCAGAAGCTTGGGGCAGAGGTCCTAGCAGGAGGAGATGAAGTCTCCTGGCTCTCAGCCTTCTCGGACAAATAAATGCTTTGTGTGACATCTGGCGCACGCCATCCATTCCACTGGCTGAGTGATGGAAAACCTTGCCTGGGAGACTGACTATGTGCACTGAAGTAAATGGGGTTTGGGGAGGGGACATTTCATATTTATAATGTGCTGAAGGTACCATATTTTAAATGTTATTTAATGCAGGTGATTTATTCAAACATTCGTTCTAGCTTAAGCTGGAATAAGAAGTGGTCATTTCAGAAGTTTTCATTTGGAATTCCTTCCTCTCCCTTGTTCCCAAGTTGGCTGTAGTAGTAGGTGCCACAGGCTGATTATCTGGGTAATCTCTTATGGGTGGGAGGTGAGTTTGATAGTGCAATAATCAGTGATCTGTAGACCCTCATGCACGATTCAAGTTTCACTCTTGTGGCTGATGCCATTATTGTACATTGGCCATTCCAAACCTGCGGAGAACTTTGTTGTCAATTCCTGAGCACTCATAGCTTCATTTGGCCCAGGTTGAAGACAAGGAAAGCTCTCCTGTGGCTGCCTCTGGACTGACACCCTCCTTAATGAGTCCTGAAACAGCCTTTCTTACATCCTTCCCTCATTCCCATGATTGGAGAAATGATTCATTGGGTGATGAGTGTTGGGGTTTTCTGTACTCGTGTTGCCATCTTGAGATGTTTAAACATTTGGGGGTTAGAGCAACTGTTAGCGTCTCTATGGGCAATCAGTAGAACTTACACATTCTAGGAAATCTTTCTTTGTAAGTAATTCATTTGGTCTCAAGTGATTCTCTTCATGTTGTCTCTTGATGTACATACCCCATAGCAAGTTGGGGGGCTGTGATGACAATTAAATCACCTTCTCTGAAGTTCTGGCTCTACAGAGACCAAACCTTACTGACTTGTACAAGTAAAGACTTATACAGGACTTATACAGATAGATTTTTGTTTTAATTTATCTGTTTTTTCCTTTTTTTTTCTGGTGTTGGAGTCTTATTTAGAAAACAGGATAAATGACGCTATTATCAAAAGTTGCCTGGGGTTCTGTGTTTCTTCTCTGCCCTCCAACCCCCGACTGCTATGATGTTTACTACAGTGAACCCAGCCCATTGTAAACACAGGCTTCACCTGTTCTTGTTTGTTAGCCTTGGCTGTGAGACAGGACTTCCCTGTCTTGAACTGTTACACGTATGATGTGTATGTCACGTCGCATATCATGCAGCTGTTGGTTTTCATGTAGTGCCGTGTGGTGGAAATTAGATGTATTTCATGTATTTTTCCATTGAAGGTGGGGTTTTTCAATGATCATGTGTTTTGTCCTAAACGGTATACCAAAGTTTGTTTTTATTGTTGAGGATTGTATTGATAACCACTGGGGTTCTGCGTTGAAGCAGCAGCAAGTTGCCTCTTTCTGGCCTTCTCTGGTGGGACCTCTGTGCTTTTGTGAAGCAACTATTTATTTGAAGACCAGGGTATGGGCACTTTTGCCTTCTCTCCTCTCTGACTTTTGAGGGTATTGAGGGCGCCCTTAGTCGTAGTCTCGACTCCACTACTGCCTTCTCGGTGTCCTCACAACCCTTAATTGGGCCTAGTGAAAATGGGGGCAGATGAGAAGTCCATTTGAGAATCAGCATAGTAAATTACATTTCTAATCCCAGAGGACTTAATCTTTTCTTTTGTCACCCCAGAGGTGAAAAATCAGCAGTTGAACCGTTCTGACAGGCCTCAGTGGTGACCAGGAACAGAAGCAGCCTTCCTGTTAGTAGATGGGGTTACTTCTCTGGTGGGCAGAAGCCTAACTAAAGGGGAAAACACACTTTGTGGTTTCTAGATGAGGAGGAGGTTAGCTTCTAGCCTGGGTGGCCATTATTCCAAAAGATCTTTGTCTCTCACTAGACCCCAGGGCACCAGATGAATTTCCAAGTTTAAACTATATCCTGCAAGTGATTACTTTGAATCAGACCATTCTGATCAAGAACCTGTGTATGTGTTGTGTTAGAGGCATCTGCCTCAAGTCTGTGGACAGTGTTTGCTGCGGTGTGTTCCAATATTCATTTTATCTCTGCTTGGAGGTTTTGTGTGTTCCCCTCCCCCCATGCCCTGCCTACCCCATTTTCCCTGAACCATGTCCTCTGGAATAATTTCCAGATGGATTTCTGTAGCCATACCAAAGCCAGGGTGTTTTCATTCATGCGGATACTGGTATTTGTAGATGTCTGACTACCTAACTTAATTTTTCTTTTTGAACTTCTAACTGGGGCCAGTGTAAGATCGATCCCAGAGGCTGATCTGCAAATCAAGCTACATGTATTTGTGTATGAGACCCTGTGTTCAGGACTGGGTGGCTTTTCTAAGAAATATGGAGTTTAAAGTGGAGTTGACTGTATTTTTTAACCTAATTCTGGAGAGAGGATTGTATTTTTTACAGTTTTTTGGTTTTGGCTTCCTTCTAACATTTCTTTAGCCTTGAATTTTTACTAAATAAATTTCCTCCTGATTAATTTTTTTTTTTCTCATCTGGGAATTTGAAATCTCGGTGCTTACTGTTACACCAATTTTTCCAAAGAGTTGAAATCACTTTAATGCCAGAACATGATAAATTTGCAGCCATTTCAAGCAGCTGGTAGTCTTTTTTATAACATCGTTAACGGGTACCATTAAATATTCTGAGAGGTGAATGTAAAATATAAAAGGTGTAGGGTTTTTTTTAAAAAAAGAAAACAATAAACTTTCAAAGAGAAAACCAGCATAAAGTCTGTATTGTATCCATTGACTTGATAAGTGATAGAAATTTATTTTAGGTTTTTGATCCATTGCTTATGGGGAAAGGAAGTTAGGGCAGAGGAAGGGATATTCTAGGCATTTAATTCTCAGTGAAGAGTAAGATATAGAATGATGTCAGGCTAATACTCAGTTTTGTAAAGAGCGATCTAGGGGTGTTGACCCTTAAATGTTTGTGCACTCTCTTCTTGTTGCAGATAAAACTAATTAAAAATCAAGTGAATAAAATGGATCTTGGGTGGAAAAACAACCTTGAAATAAACTTTCGATTGAGGATATTGTTCATTTATTTGGTGCATGATTAAGGAGGATATTGTTCCTGGCTCTTGAGGTAGTGCCTACCAATCTTAACCAAACAGTGATGGTATTTGTGCTGCTCCCGGGGTCAGCCGACAAGCCTGGGTGCTGCCACAGGTGACCCACCTGGCGGACCTGTGACCCAGTTGTGGCACCTCTTTGGGAAAGACTGCTTTATGCTTTAGATGATGGAGAGGGGTGGTTCCTGTTTTTAAAATGTTTGAATTATAACAGAAATGTGTGCACGTTTTAATTGTAGAAGTTGTTGAAATCTCTCAAAGTGAATTCATCCATGTAACTATTAGAGCATCCAGATCAAGAAATAACATTCCCAGAACCCACAAGCCCCTTTGACTTTCAGCTACTCCTCCCGACTAGTTTTCTCTGTTTTCAGTACCTTAACCTTCACGCTCTTGAGCTGCTTCCTTCCATGGTTGTTTTGGAAGAGCTAGGTACCTGGTATAGGCTAGGGATTGACCAGGAATGCTAAGAGTGGGCAGCAAAGGATATGACTAAATGGGGAGGGGAAAAACAGATTCAGGTCAGCCTGCTCACCCTCCCCATTGTTCCCAAGGCAAATGGGGCTTGCCCTTGATGTCATAGAGTCTGCCTTTTCCTGAGTACTTTGTGTATGCCAGGCACTGTATTAAACCCCTCATGGGAGGCACTTTCTACTGATCTTCACAATCTCTGGAGCAGTACTAACTCCCAAATTTAAGGCTGGCTCAATCTAAACCTTGACTTAATTCTGGAAACCCAGAGCTCAGCACTGTGCCTCATATGTAAATACTCTGTAAATGTTAGCAAATGATATTAGGGTATGATGTGCCAAGGCAAACTGGTGAGTAATAGTGCATGTTCTGGGTGCTGGGCCCTTCCCTTGTGTTACCTTGTTTAAGCCTCATAATAAATGAAGGAGAGTACACTGCTGCTCTCACCAGTATTTAATTAATTATTATTTTGGTCACCCATGAAGCAAGTATCTCACCAGTTTTTAAAGAAGGAAACAGACCCCTTGAATTACAGGAGGTGATTCTCCAAGGTCGCACAGTACATAGCAGTCTGGATTTAAAGTTTCCAAGCCAGGTTTTCCCCTAACCACTATACTTTGCAGTCCTTCCCCATCTTAATCTCTTAAAATTACATTCAACATTTCCACCTTTCTTCAGGGCTTCCCTGGGATTTTTTTTTTTTTTTTTTTTTAATCTGCTTTCACCTACTATACACACATGCTCCCAGAGCAAAATGCTAGAAGTACAAACACTATTATTTGCCAGGACCCTTTCCCCTGCCTGATAACTCTGGGTTTCTCTCTCAGCAATATAGTTGAGAGTCATGGTGACCAGCCAAGAGCTTGCTTTCTGTTGATCCTGCATGAATACAACCATCCTAAAAAGGAATGGGAACAGCTCATTGGTCTTGATGAGAACTGCTTTATCCAATAAGCAACAGGAGAGCCTTTGGACGAAAACATGTATCGGTATTTTTTCAGATCACTTCCTCCCTCCCTGCCTTATCATCTATGGAGTTGGAGCCATTGAATTCGTTTCTGAAAATGTCAATGTGGAGTTGGCCTTCTGCATCTTGATGCTCTGATGTTGGTGGACCTTTCCATGGCATGCCCTCCTGTAAAGGCACTATAATGGAAGAATACCTCAGCTCCATGTCACCTGCCCTGAAACTGCTCAGTTCTAATTGGCGACCTGCTTACCAGCCAAACCGGGAGTGTGCAGTCTTTAGGCAGAGGCAGGATTGGAACCAATTTCTGGCTTCTTTGACTATCATTTGAGGAACTCCAAGCCCCATCCTTGGGAAGGCTAAGTACTTTTCCTGCTTTTAAAAAGCACCCGGTGGAATGAACTAGAAACACATCATTTCACTCCCTTTGGACATAATATATATGGTGAGGAATACATTTGCTTTAGGAACTCTGGTGTTTACCAGAATAGATATTTTTGTGAATAACTGATTATTAAGACAAAAAGATAGGTTTAGGAGGATCCCTAGAGGAGAGAGGTAGATAAGAGATAGTATAGGTACCGAGATGCTTAATCCCTTCAGTCATTTTCTCTAATCTGTGTTTACTCAATTCCCTGAAAGATACAGATCTATAAAATATTCACTTTACTGATACAAGAAGACCAATAACCCGAATATTAAAGATTCTCTCCTATTTTTCAGAAGTCGGAGACTTAACAGTGTGTTGTGTTTTCCCGTAGGCTGATGCTCAAATCTGTTGGCATCACCTCTGTCTGCCAGTGGTGTGGACAGGCAGCGGGTAAAGTAGGTGGCATTCTCAGAGCCAGTCAGGAAAACAGTGCCCCAGGTCCTGGGAGTCAGCAATGCCGGTACGGAACAAGCAGATACTGAACGCGGGAGTGTAGTACAGGTTAGCAAGCCCCTGCAGGTAATCAAGAATCCCCTTTATTTCACCACCGATGATTTTCATAAGTGTTCAAGTGTTTACTGAGATGCAGGGCGGCATTATGGCTAAGAACAAAAGCTTTGGAATCAGGATTTGAATCTGGCTTTACTGTTAAGCTGGCTAGATGTGACCTTGGGCAACTTAATTTCTTTGAACCTCAGTTTCCTCATCTGCTAAATCATATCTACTTCAGATATGTTTGTGAGGATTCTAATATTAACACATACAGCCCCAATTTCCTTCTGGTAGGAATAAAATTTAAAAAAATATTTAAAACAGCACCTACTGTGCTAAGTATTTTGTTAACTCACTGAATCCTCGTAACAATCCTATGAGGTAGCTACAGTTACAGTCCTCGTTTTGTAATTGAGGAAATTGAGAAACACATTAAGTAACTTGCTCAAGGTCACACAGCCAGTAAATGGCGAGCCAGGATTCAGAGCCCGGGCAGTCTAGCCAGAGTCGCTGCCCTCATTCACCTTGCTGTACTATGAGGAGTACGTAACACAGGGTTGGACATGGTTACTGCCAGTCTATGGAGACTGTCCCTACCATTGCAGATGCTGTGGCCATTTGTATACTTCCTCTCTTTGGATGGTAGTCTGAGTACCAGATCCTAAGCGATCAGAACCATTTCAGGAAAGCTACTTTAGCTAACAGCAGACTACGAAGGTAAAGCTGCTGGCTTTAGAGACCATGCTCAGCATCACCTACAAATGGGTGAGGACTGCCCCAGGTGCAGGGGTGAGAAGGACTCTGAGGCCCAAGTTCCAGCATAGCAAGAAACAGTGGCCCAATCAGTTTTTTCTGCTGTGAGCAAGGGAGCCCGTTTAGTGTTCCTGATTTAGTTTGAGCCCTTCATTTGAAGATGAAAACAGCTGCAGCCCAGAGATGTTAAATGACTTTCCCGTGGTCTTAGGGCTCTAGTCAGTACTACAGCTGGAATACGGTTGGGACAATCATTTGAGGACCTCTTTATGCCAGGCTGCATGCTGGAAAGCATAGTGGACAGCTCCTGGGATGAGAGACTTCAGGACTAAAACCAGAAAGTCCCAGGCACACTGGGATGGAAATACCTTAACACTGCCGTGGTTTCGTGGGTTCATTTTTGTCTCTGTCTGTACCTGCACAGCGGAGGTGATGAAGGCCCTGAGTTCATAATCGTGGCCTAGCCACTTACTAACCTTGGGACATTTACTTAATCTCTATGTGCCTCAGTGTTAGGGTATCCCCATCCCAGTGTGCCTGGTTCTTTCTGGTTTTAGTCCTGAAAGTCTTGTATCCCAGGAGCCCCGTCAGACTGGGGCAAGCTGGGACGGTTGGTCACCCTACTCAGTTTCCACTGTAAAATGGGGCTGACAACGGCTACTTTTTCACAGATTTGATTTGAGGGTTAAATACTTTATTATGGATTAAGTACTTAGAAATAGTGTTTGGGACATAGTCTTTTCTGTGTGTGTGTGTGTGTGTATACACACATGTACATATGTGTGTAATATATATTATACATATGCACACATACATATACACACACATTATACATACACACATTTTTAGAGATGGGGGTCTCACTATGTTGCCCAGGCTGGAGTGCAGTGGCTATTCACAGGTACCATCATGGCTCACTGTAGCCTCAAACTCCTGGCCTCAAGCGATCCTCCTGCCTCAGCCTCCCAAGTAGCTGGGACTAAAGGCAATACATATTTCTTTTTCCTTGTTATTCTTGTTTTCATTATTATTGGAACAAAGTGTTTCCACCACAGAACGGGTCCCTGGAGATCTTCACTCTTATCCCAAACAAGACAGGGAACTTTGCCATGATCATCTTTTGGTCGCCTGCAGCCAATTGTTTGGAGTGTTTCTTCATCTGCTTGAAATAGTAAATAATCGTAAGCTTAAGGAACACATTCATCATTGCATTCAATTCGAAAACCATTTATTGAATTTTGCTGCATGTCAGGTAATGTTCTAGGCTCTTTCGGGGGATTCAGAGAAAGCTAGGCAGGCCTTGAGCGGTGTCTATGACCAGGAATGGGAATTCCATACAGAGGAAATGGCTTGAGCAAAAAGACAAATAGTAGCATGTGTTTAACATACATCACAAGCCTTGAACTTTTTTTTTTTTTTTTTTTTTTTTTAAAGACAGAGTCTTGCTCTGTTACTCAGGCTAGAGTGCAGTGGCACAATCTCAGCTCACTGCAACATCCACCTCCCAGGTTCAAGTGATTCTGCCTCAGCCTCCTGAGTAGCTGGGATTACAGGTGCCACCACGCCCGGCTAATTTTTGTATTTTTAGTAGAGATGGTTTCACCGTGTTGGACAGGCTGGGCTCGAACTCCTGACCTCATGATCCACCCGCCTCAGTCTCCCAAAGTGCTGGGATTATAGGTGTGAGCCACCGCACCTGGCCACAAGCCTTGAGCTTTAAAAGCTGTTTGCTCCCTATTTGGTTATCTTTTTGCTCTTTCCCATCGAGGACTCGCTGCCTTTTCCATTCTGCCTCTCTCCTTTCTTCTTCCCACTGTGCCCACCCTGCTTGCTCTTCTTCCCCTTTCTGTCACCAGTGCGGTGGTGGCTCATGGCTGTCCTGCGGTGACGCTTTTCAATTTCACACTTACATGCTCCTGAAAGTATCCATAAACTGACTCATATGTAAAACCAATAAAGGGCAACAGCACACATTCCTGTTAGACAGTAATTTTACCTGACTCCCTTTCTCCTACTTTGATCAGTCCTCTTCTCTCAAACATGGTCCTTTGACCTTCCCAGAAGTGAAAGCTTATGGGAATCCAAGCATAGTGGAGCCCTGCAGGCATATTAGGAAGAAATAAGGGCTGACATTTATCGAGCACTTAGGACGTGTTTGGGTGAGGGCTAAGTACTTTTCATTATTGTATTTAATATACTAAACTGCCATGTGATGTGTGTCTTCGTGGTTCCCGTTTTACAGATAATGAAAGTGAGGCTTGAGGAGGGACGTGTTCACCTCTGCACCACGTTCACACATTCCCTTTCCCCCGTGGCTTCCCTCATCCTAATATAGATGGCCAAAGCATAAAGCACCCTTAGTTGTCATCTTAGCCAACCCCTTCCATTTTTCACCTCTGGAAACAGACGCCGAGAAGGGAAGGAACTTGCCTGAGATCACACAGCTGATTAAGGGTAGAACAGAAACTAGAACTCAGTTCTTGCAACTCTCAATTCAACAATCTAAATGGAGAAAAGAAATCCAGTTGTGAGACTCAGAGGCAGGGGCTTGAGACAGGTTTGAATTTGGATTGAACTCTGCTGCTTACAAGCTGTGTGAACTAAGGCAAATCACGTAACCTCTCGGGGCTCCAGTTTCCTCATCTAGAAAGTGGGACTGATAATGTAAGGTTTATTGTCAAGATTAAATGAAGTCATGGAAGCACAACAATACAATAACTATTGTGCTTCAAACAAACTGTAGGTCACTTGAGTGCTTTAGAAAATATAACCTGACCAGGTGTGGTGGCTCACACCTGTAACCCCAGCACTTCGAGAGGCTGAGGTGGGAGGATCACTTGAGCCCAGGAGTTTGAGACCAGGCTGGGCAACATGATGAAATCCTGTATCTATGAAAATTATCCAGGCGTGGTGCTGCGTACCTGTAGTCCTAGCCATTCAGGGCCTAGCCACTCAGGGCCTGTGTACCTGTAGTCCTAGCCACTCTTGAGCCTGGGAGGTCAAGGCTGCAGTGAGCCATGATCGCACCACTGCACTCCAGCTTGGGAGACACAGACCCCATCCCCAAAACCAAACAAAAAGAAAATGTAGCCCACGCTGTTGACTGCCCGTGCTGGGTGGGCATGGTTATTGCGGGGATTGCCTACCCCAACTCCTGCCCCACCTGCTCAGGCAGGTCCCGTTGTGCCTCAAGGATAAGCCCATCGTGAACTTCCAAGGGTATGCCATCCAGGAAAGGCCAACAGAAGCCATTAGTCAAGTGGCTTGACTAGTTCAAGACAAGCAGATCTCCAGGCATCTGTTCTGCACCTTGTTAACCTTCTCACCAGAGAAGAGTTTGAATCGCTGTCCCTCTGGGTGTGTGGAGATACCCACTGGATTGTGAGCCAGAGAGGACAGGGACAGGGTCTTTTTGTTTTTCCTCCAAATCTCCCAACACGAGTACATTGTAAGTGCCCACTGAGTGCTTGCTGAATGAAGGAATGGTTAGCTACTGCCTCCTCCTTCTCATTGCAGGATATCAATATCTTTCTAAAATCATAGTAATACGAAGGCTATCCAGAAAGTCAAAGGTTCCACAAAGTTGGCCACAAAATAGAGTAGCCCTCTGCCCTCTGCTTTATTTCCCCCTCCCAGGGATTATATCTCTTTTGGCTGATTATTTTGGTATCTAGTATCTATTTCTAAGTAGTCTGCTTATTATTGCAGCTAGATATTTCAGTTCCAGGCGTTATCTACTAAATTCTCACTGTGGGGTCATCCTTCGCTCTCCCAATATAGTTATTTCAGGATTTTGATTAGGTCAGTATTCAACGTTTATGTTATTACGACTATGTAAATGCTAGTCGGAGCTGAGCCGTGTTGTACACTGTGATTGCTTTATCTTGACAGCTTTTCCCCTCAGGAGTTAATAACTGTCTTTTTTTTTTTTCCTTTTTGTTGTTTGCTTAGTTGTCTATGTAGTTATTACTAATTCGACCTTAAACTCTTCACCAAATGTCCAAATTCTCCCCCTAAGGCATTCTGATGCACCAGCTATTCCATCAATTTTGTTACCTTGAAAAAGCTTCCTCCTTGAGAACCCCAACTTGCTCTGCACTGGACTGGTTCCTCCTGGCGTGGCACACAGCTGTCACTCTGGAGTTCCTGCACCACCATGCTGGAGCTCCCCTATCCCTTCTTTGGGTTTGAATCTTTCATTTTTTGTTTGTCTTCCTGTTTCTCTACTTTACTCCCCCATTTTGTTAAAGCACATTTCCGGCCACTTCCCAAGCAAGACTGAAAAGACTTTCATTCTGTTCTTCTAAGTGCTTGGCACTTAAAGTATATTTTAACCACCCCATTCCTTCCTTCAGTTTCATTTCATTTCCTCTTGCTGTTCATTCATTATTGTTGGCATTCTCCACTGTCAGTCTTAAGACGCAGATGTTTGCATGTCTGTGTTTAATCTGCTTTCCATCCACTAAAATTTGGTGGTTTCTTCTGCAATGCCCTTTATTTTGGTGGGTTTAATTCTAGTCTGGACATTTTTCTTCAAGGTTTGAAGACATTGTTTTATTGCTTTTAGCTCCCAAGGTTGCCCTTGAGAAGTCTGAAATGATTCTGCTTATTGATTCTTCTAGATGACTTCTTAACATCTCTGGAAGCCCATAGCATTCTCAGTGTTTTGAAGTTTCATGATGTTGGGCCTTGGTGTGGGCCCACTATGCTAAGCAGTTAGGAGTTTTTCCTTTCTTTTTATCATCTGGAAAGAATCAGTGCTTATGAGGGTTTTTCATTTCTGAAAATGTATGCCCTTATATTCTGGGGGAGGAATATATATATAATGTGATAGCCAGCCTCCAAATGGCTTCCAGTGATCCTGTCTCTGGTAGTCACAACACCCTTGTGCCGTTTACCCTTATATTGGACCGGGGTTGGTCTCTCTGATCAATAGCCTGCAGCAGAAATGATAGTATGTCATTTCTGAGATTGGGGTATGAAAGATAGTGCAGTCTTGGATGACTTGCTTTGGGAAATGCCAGCGACCATGTTGACCAGCCTTATGGGAGGCCCATGTGGCAAGAAACTGAGGACTCCTGCCGATATCCAGCTGGTAACTGAGGCTTCTTGAAGCCCTGTGAGTGAGTCACTTTGAAAGTGGATTATCTAGCCCCAGTCAAGCATTCAGATGAAACTGAAGCCCTTGCCAACAATGTGACTGCAACTTCACAGGAGACCCTGAACCAGAACTATCCTATTAGGCTGCTCCCAGATTCCAGACCCTCAGAAATTGGGTAAGATAAAAAATATTGTTATTATAAGCTGCTGAGTAATTGGGCCAATTTGCTATGCAGCATTGGATAACTAATGTAATGGATAATTATATTTTGTCTGTTCTTGTGTTCAAAAATTTCTGTTACTTGGATTTTATATTTCCTACAACAGTCTTCATATTTTCTTTTATCTCTTATTTTCCATCTCTTGGTCTTTTTACTCTACATTCTGTGAGATTTTCTGAATTTTATTTTCTAACCCTTCTGAGTTTTACCTTTGTTCTGGCGTTTACAATTTTTTTCTAAGAGCTATTTTTATTACCTGATTTTTATACTCTCCTTTTTTTTTTTTTTTTTAAATAATAGTATCCTATTCTAGAGTTCCTTAATCCAGAGACTCTTTATTTTACTCTCTCTACAGAAGAAACCTCCAGTATTTTGCCAGGTTAGGATCCAGGCAGTTTTGCTGTGTGAAGTAGGGAACAAGGGATCTGAGAGCCTCTTAAACTGAATTTAAACCAACCCCTTTGCTTCCCCTTCCATGTCTCGAGGTCCCTGGTGCTGCTAATCTGTGATTCTCAGTTTTCTCCACTGTCAGCTTAAGATTCAGCTGTGTTTTTTAAATTTACATTCAGCTTCTACAATTTTTTTCTCTCCAATTTCTTTATTCTGGTGGGTTTAATTCTAAAAAAAGAAAAAAAAAACCTTTTTTTTGTGGGATTTCATGGAAAAGGGGAAAACAGATATGTATATTTAACCAACACTTTTTGTTTGTTTGTTTGTTTGTTTTTGAGATGGAGTTTTGCTCTTGGTTGCCCAGGTTGGAGTGCAATGGCGTGATCTCGGCTCAACTGCAACCTCCGCCTCCCAGGTTCAAGCAATTTTCCTGCCTCAGCCTCTCAAGTAGCTGAGATTACAGGTGCCCACCACCACACCTGGCTAATTTTTGTATTTTTAGTAGAGACGGAGTTTCACCATGTTGGTGGGGCTGGTCTTGGATTCCTGACTTCAAGTGATCCGCCTGCCTCAGCCTCCTAAAATGCTTACCCAACACTTTTTACCTCAGCTGTCATGCCACACCTGCTCCCACCTCTCTTTGGGACTTTCTGTGATTCATTGACTATCTCATAGTCACCGTGGTTCTGAGGTCATTGTCTTTGAATAATTACAGTGGGAACATTAGTAGGCCATTTCCAAATAATCAGTACATCCTTACTTATTGCAAAGCTGCTGACTTGTGCCTGAAGTTACGTCAATGGCCTTTAACTGCAAACTTTGATTTCAGAGCTGAGTGTCAAGATTTAAGAAAAGGAATTTACATACCTGCACCTTGAAGGTCTGAATGTCTGTATATAACACAATGCCTGTAGGTTTATATGCATATATATGGAATACACACATCTCAAAAATAAGCTTCTTGCCAAACAAAACCCACCTTTGGACTGTGGGTGAATTGAGAAGCATGAAAAATGTGTAGCCTAAAGTATATTTAAATATTCATGACGTCTTCAAAGCAGAGCTGTTGGGAAGACTAAGCCACCTGGAACACAGCTGTGATAGCACAATGAGGCCTTCTGAAAAATCAGTCTCATGCAGTGCTGGGAAGAATATTTGGAGGTGACCGAGTCAGACCCCCTGCTGCCACTGTAATAAAAGCTATTTTGGATTTGCCATGTCCATTATTAGTGAGATTAGATTAATATTTAGAAAGTGTCTTCCTGTCTTAAAGATAATTGTATTTTGAATTATACAACTTATGTGGGGCAACAAATTTCATTTGTTTACTGCTTATCCTTCTTGCAATATGATTTTTAAGAATGGCAATTATGTGGCACAATTGCCATTACTCTTCCCCCTTGTACCCATGGCAGACATTAGTAATTAATCATGGCCATCATTTCCTCTAGGCTCAGATGTGAGATATCAGAATCCTTTTCCATGCATGTTCCTGGAAGCCACTGAGAATTGACTGGGAAGTGGGGAACACACCACATGAAACATACATGCCATTTCTGGTTGGGTCTTTTATCCCCAACCTCAGTTGAACAGGCTTCAGTTCACATTGTTTTAGCCAAAACTGATTTATGCATTGTGTTTTCAGAACAGATTAGGGTAGATTTTTGTGTGTGTGTGTGTGATGAAAATAACCTTAGTAATTTTGTTTTTGTTTTGGTAACTCAGGACAACTCACACCCCCTGATTGTCCTGATTTTTTATTTAAATGCTGAGTTTAAGTGCTTGTGCAGTTGGTTTCTTGAACTGAACAGCACACTTTACGTTTATTCTATTGCATGTCATTGTCTTTTTATTCTAAGCAAGGGGTCAGCAAATTATGGCACACAGGCCAAATCTAACTCACCACCTGTTTTTGTAAATAAAGTTTTATTGGAACATAGCTACTTCCCTTACTTTGTGCATTATTTATGTCTGCTTTTGCACTACAAGGGCAGAGTTGAGTAGTTGCAACAGAGACTGGCCCACAAAACTGAAAATATTTACTATCTGACCCTTTACAGAAAAAGTTTTCTAATGTGGTTCTAAGTTATCACTTAAGCCTCTTTTGATCCTCAACTTTACCCAGTATTTTCTCCATGTACACTAAACTTACTTGCTAACCCACTTAATTATACTTCTTTCCAGCCTACCTTTCTCCATTTTGTTTACTGGTTCTCCCAAGCAATGTTAAATACACTGTTGCCATTCAGATGTACTAGTAATAATACTCCTATTTCTTGAGCACTTCTTATGGTCCAGGCAGTACTAAGCACACTACATAAATTAAGTGAGCAAAAATGTAAGCGAATTGCTTGGCATAATGTCTGGCATATGGTAAATACTGATTATTATCTTTAATTTTTACAACAGCTCTATGAAAGGGTGGGTATTACTAAATAAAGAGTTTAAGTAATTTACCCAGGGTAGCTGAGCTGCTAAATGATAGAACTACATTCCAACTCAATTTGGACCGGTTGTAAGACTTGTGACCTTTAAACCTTATTGTCTTTTTTTCTGCCATATTTTCCAGGCTTACCAGTCTAGTAATCTGTCAAATGATTATATAAATATGTAATTATATAAATGTACAATATATGTAGTGGTGTTAGGGGTGGCAAATATCCAGGTTACTGGTGGTGAATTCATATGGGTCTGCAGCAACCTCAATTCTTGCCTCCTCAGAAGAAAGAATTCGACGGAGGGCCATAAGGCAGAGAGAGTCAGGCAAATTTCAGAGCAGGAGTGGAAGTTTATTAAAAAAAAACTCTAGGAAAGAAAGGAAAGTACACTTGGAAGAGACCCAAGCGGGCACTTTGGAGGTCAAGTGCCCATTTAACCTTGATCCTAGGACTTTATAGGGTGGCCTACTTCCAGCATCTCTCACCCCTTTCCTTTCATTCTTTCCGCATGTGCGGTGCCCTCCTTGCACTTGGGAGGTGAGCATGCGCAGTGTGTTTAAGCAGTTGTATGCATGCTCACCTGAGGCTTTCTTCCCTTTGCCTGTGAAATGCCCCTGGAAGGTCGTATTTCACCATTTTGCCTCTTAATGCAAATGCTTGAGCCCACTTGCTTAATCCTGAAAGCTGCCGATTACCAATTTCAGGTGTTTTTATCTATTGGGAATTGCTGGTGCCGGCTGTGACCTACTCTCATTTTCGTGTGACAACTGCTAGACAATCAGGAAACTGCCAAGCTATCACCTGATGGTCGTCTGACATTCCTGGTGGGTAGGGGGAGCTCTCTCTTGCCTTGCTCATACCTGACCAGCTACCTATTGTAACAGTTGTATATATGTGTGGTACAGTGATTATCTCAAATCTTCCTTTAAAAATGGCCAGGTTCGATATTGTTCCTATTTTATAGATAAAGAAACTGAGGCTGAGAGAATGTCATACAGTTCACAAGCTGTTTGCTGGTATAATTCAAAGTTTGTGTAATTAAAAATACTTTATACCACACTGCTATGATAAACAACCATGATCCGTGGCTGAGCTGACATTCATTCAGCGGTTTTTACAGTATACATTTATACAGTACCTACCCTATACCAAGTCCTGTGCTCAATCCATGCTATATTTTTTCTGTAGTAATCCCCCCTTCTCTGCAGTTTTGCCTTCTATGGTTTCAGTTACCTACTATTAGGCATGGTCCAAAAATATTACATGGAAAATTCCAGAAATAAACCATTCATAAGTTTTAAATTGTGTGCTGTGCTGAGTAGCATGATGAAGTCTTGAGTTGTCCTGTTACTTCCAGCCCAAGAAGTGAATCATTTCTTTGTCCAGCATCTCCACCCTGTAGACACTACCCACCCATTAATCATTTAGTAGCTACCTTGGTTATCAGATTGACTGTCGAGGTATCGCGGTGGTGGTATTCATTATTTTACTTTTAGTAATGACCCCAAAATGCAAGAGTAGTAATGCTGGCATATTGTTATAATTGTTTTATTAGTAGTTATTGTTAATTTCTTATTATGCCTAATTAAATATAATATGAATATATGAAAAAACTTAGTACATACCGGGTTTGGCACTATACAAGGTTTCAGGCATCCACTGGGGGTCTTGGAATGTATCCTCCTTGGATAAGGGGGGCTACTGTATAGTGAATTCCTTTCCCAAGTGCTCACAAACTGTCCATCTAATGTTTGTTTTTTCATTTAGTGTATTTGGTAACAGATGTTTTGGGTTACATTATCAACCCTTCTCATGAATTTCAAATCCTACCTGTTTTGCACCTCAATTTCCCCACTGTGAAGTGGGAAAGATAGTATCTGTTTTCACATCTTCTAATTCTCTATGTTTGGGAGACCTTGAGCAAGAGGGTTTACATTAAACAGAGGTAGCACAGTGGCAATCTGGGGGTAGGATCCAACTCAGAGATTTTTGGGCTTACGCAGTGAATTTTAAGAAATTGAATTAATTTAAAAAGTTTAAAATGGAGAGATTTTTTAACTTTTCTTGAGTAATTAGATAACCTTGCAAGACTGGGCTTGTTTCACATGGACACAATGGACTAGAGGAAGCTTCTTTCTTTAGAGCACAAACTCTCCTGTTACCCATCTCCATCATGCCTATTGTCTTCCCCACATTGAAGCCATGTCACTTACTATTTTAAATGTCCCATTTTAGTCATTTGCTCTACTGTCTGGTCTTTGTAGACATTTGAATTTGAACATTCAATCAGGAGAGATTTCAGCTAGGCATAAGAAAGAACCTCATCAACAAGATGAAATAAACGTGCTTTACAACCTTTTGAACTGACTGGATGGAAAAACCTTAATTCCTTGATTCTATGTAATTTTTTTTTTTTTTCCAGAGAGTCTCGCTGTGTCACCCAGGCTGGCATGCAGTGGTGTGAGCTCAGCTCAATGCAACATCTGCCTCCGGGGTTCAAGCGATTCTCATGCCTCAGCCTTCCAAGTAGCTGGGACTACAGGTGCATGCCACCCACCACGTCCGGCTAATTTTTGTATTTTTAGTAGAGACAAGGTTTCGCCATGTTGGCCAGGCTGGTTCTGAACTTCCAAACTCATGTGAACCACCCGCCTCAGCCTCCCAAAGTGCTGAGATTACAGGCGTGAGCCACGGTGCCCAGCTGATTTTATGTATTTTAAAGGAACTTAACTTTAAATCTGAATAGTACATTTTAAATAAAAATAAATGAAAGAAAAGCTGTTTTTAACATGCATATACATCAGTATAGACTGTGATGCCCACCTGCTTATTGAGGGCAAAATGTTAACTCTATGAGGCTGCTAAGGAATTACATACAAATTCCAGCTGGTCTCACTGAGAAGCCCCTGGGTACCTTGGACAGTGCACCACCATAACCAGTTCTTTTCCGAGTTTGCTCTCCTGCAGGAGAAATACTTTATTTTGTATACTCGCTTAAAGTCCAACTAACTCCGGACTCTTATTTTTAAAACAATTGTCTCTCTGATAAAGGGGACTAGAGGCCGGGCGTGGTGGCTCACGCCTGTAATCCCAGCACTTTGGGAGGCCGTGTCCGGCGGATCACGAGGTCAGGAGAATGAGACCATCCTGGCTAACCCCGTGAAACCCCATTTCTACTAAAAAATACAAAAACAAAATTAGCCAGGAGAGGTGGCGGGCGCCAGTAGCCCCAGCTACTCAGGAGGCTGAGGTGGGAGAATGGCGTGAACCCGGGAGGCGGAGCTTGCAGTGAGCCGAGATCGCGCCGCTGTCCTCCAGCCTGGGCGACAGAGAGAGAGACTCTCAAAACAAAACAAAACAAAAAAAAGTGGTGGTGGGGGGGGGGGGGGTGGGGACCAGAAAACAGTGGATAATTCTGCCAAAATGTCAGTTCTTCTGGACATTTTATTTCCTTTATGCCCTTTTTTTTGTTTATTGACTGCCTATTTTCAAGGACTGGTGGTGCAGGGGTTTATTTCTTCTTCCTGAAAGCTACAATGCATTTGCTCTTTGCTTTCTGCATTGCTGTTATTAACAATGCCTGACCATCGTGAGTGGTCAGTAATGCTCAAAGAACGCATGCCTGCTTTCCTGTGGTGATAGTTACAGTTACTCATCTCGGTCACAAAGAACATGGTCCTGATGGGAAAGGAGTAGAGTGTTTGATCCCTTTCTAGAAACTGTGTTTTGTTTGGGTTCTGTGAAGTAGGCTACATCTACCTCCCTGACAGTTTCCCAAAACTGTCAGCTTTGTTTATGAGCAGGATGAGTGAAATTAGAGAATCAGGTCTGGCATCCCTCCCTACTCTCAAGACATACACACACACACACTGCAATTTGAAGTGTACTTCTCACGAAACACACAGCTCATGTTAGGCACCAGTCATTCCTTGAGTCCAGGACCTTGCCCAGGCTTTACATTTCACAAACATCCTTTGGCAGCAAAGCAAACAGCAGTTAGGTCTTGTGGGGCTAAGCAGAAATCTCCTTCCCCAACCATACCATTCCATATTAATATGATTTCTCCTTTGAACCCTTAGCACTTGCTCTCTGTACTACTCACTTGACAGGTAATCACGCACATCTCTTGTTTTGTTATTTAAATCTGGTATTTAACCTTTTCTCTGTTAGTGTCTTTATCTCCCTACGGGATCATAGCAAATTGAATATAAAGAAAGGTAGATATTAACATGATTTCCTGTACATAGTAAATCTGTTCCTTAGTTCAGGTTACCCTAAAAAGTATGCGTCAAGACAAGGTTTGGGGTCTATTAATTGATTTGGAGGGTGATCCCACATAAGTTGGTGAGGAAGTAGGAAAGTGAGACAGGCAAAGGAAGGACAGAAAAGGATGTGACAGAAAGTGAGTTACCTCCTGTGGGCAACAGGGCACAGTTCTGCTGGGGACCCTTTCAGACAGCTCTGTCCAACAGAACTATAGTCATGCACTGCTTCATGATGGTACAGTATGAGAAATGCATTGTTAGCTGGGTGCAGGGGCTCACACCTGTAATCCCAGCACTTTGGGAAGCAGAGATGGGTAGATCATTTGAGGTCAGGTATTTGAGACCAGCCTGACCAACATGGTGAAACCCCTACTAAAAATATTTTTAAAATTAGCTGGGTGTGGTGTGCACGCTTGTAATCTCATCTACTGGGGAGGCTGAGTCAGGAGAATCGCTCGTACCTGGGAGGTGGAGGTTGTAGTGAGCTGGGATTGTGCCACTGCACTCCAGCCTGGGTGACAGAGTGAGACTCTGTCTCAAAAATAATAATAAGATAATTTTAAAAATGCATTGTTAGATGATTTTGTCATTTCATGAACATCACTGAGTGTACTCACAAACCTAGAGGGTTCCGCCTACTACACCTAAGCTATATGAGGTAGCCTCTTGCTCCTAGGCTGCAAACCTGTGCAGCGTGTTTCCGTACTGATCACTGTAGGCAATTATAATGGTAAAGATTTATATATCTAAACATAGCTTACAAAAAGTACAGTAAAAATACAGTATCATAACCTATGGAAGCACTGTTGTATATGCAGGCTGTCGGTGACTGAAATGTTGTTATGCAGTGTATAACTGTAGAATGCAAGCCACAAATGCAAGCCACATATGTAGTTCTAAATTCTCTTTTTCTTTTTTTTTCTTTCTTTTCTTTTTTTCTTTTTCTTTTTTTTTTTTTAGACGGAGTTTCGCTCTTGTTGCCAAGGCTAGAGTGCAATGGCGCGATCTCGGCTCAGTGCAACATCTGCCTCTCAGATTCAAGCAATTCTCCTGCCTCAGCCTCCCAAGTAGCTGGGATTGCAGGAACCCACCACCACACCCTGCTAATTTTTGTATTTTGTATTTTTAGTAGAGATGGGTTTTCACCATGTTGGCCAGGCGGTTCTTGAACTCCTGACCTCAAGTGATCCACCTGTCTCAGCCTCCCAAAGTGCTGGGATTACAGGCATGAACCACTGCACCCAGCCTAATTCTAAACTTTGTAGTGGCCACATTTAAAAAGTAAAATGAAATAGATGAAATTATATATTTTATTTAGCCTAATATATCCAAAATATGACTTTAGCATGTAATCAATATAAAAATTGTAAGTGAGATATTTTACATTTCTTTTTCACACCAAGTCTCTGAGATCTGGTGTATTTTTATTTTATTCTTGTCAATTTGGACTAGCCATATTTCAAGTGCTCAGTAGCCTCTTGTGGCTAGTGACAACTCTATGGAACAGAACAGCTCTAAGGGACACTAGAAAAATAGCATAGAGTTGTCTCAGAATGGGGAATGTATTTATTGGCCAATCTGTTCATGATTGATTGAGTGTCACTCTCGGGAACATTATCTCCTGGGCACTTCTAGTTCACCCTGTGGCAGAAAGCATCCTCAGGTAGAGAGACACAGGAGGCCATAACCATGGACAGGAAATGTCTACAGGTGACCTGGTGTATTAGTCCATTTTGATGCTGCTGATAAAGACATACCTGAGACTGGCTAATTTATAAAGAAAAAGACTTAATGGACTCACAGTTTCATGTGGCTGGGGAGGCCTCACAATCATAGCGCAAGGTGAAAGGCAGGTCTTTTTTTTTTTTTTTTTTTTTTTTGAGACGGAGTCTCGCTCTGTCACCCAGGCTGGAGTGCAGTGGCCGGATCTCAGCTCACTGCAAGCTCTGCCTCCCGGGTTCACGCCATTCTCCTGCCTCAGCCTCTGGAGTAGCTGGGACTACAGGCGCCTGCCACCTCGCCCGGCTAAGTTTTTGTATTTTTAGTAGAGACGGGGTTTCACTGTGTTAGCCAGGATGGTCTCGATCTCCTGACCTTGTGATCCGCCCGTCTCGGCCTCCATGGCAGCAGGCAAGAGAGAATGAGAGCCAAGCAAAAGGGGAGACCCCTTATTAAACCATCAGGTCTCATGAGACTTATTCACTACCACAAGAACAATAGCGGGGAGGCCATCCCCATGATTCAGTTATCTCCCACTGGGTCCCTCTCACAGCACAACATGTCAGAATTATGGGAGCTACAATTCAAGATGAGATTTGGGTGGGAACACAGTCAAACAAACCATTTCACCTGGGATATGGGCAGAGCTCCTACAGTTTCTGCTGTAATCTTTATAATCCTTTTTTTTTTTTTTTTTTTTTTTTTTTTTTTTTTTTTTTTTTTGAGACAGAGTCTTGCTGTTACCCAGGCTGGAGTGCAGTGGCACAGTCTCAGCTCGTTGCAACCTCTGTCTCCCGGATTCAAATTCAAATGATTCTTGTGCCTCAGCCTCCTGAGAAGCCAGGAAGCCGAGATTACATGTGTCCACCACCACACCCAGCTAATTTTTGTGTTTTTAATAGAGATGGAGAATAGTCACATTGGCCAGGCTGGTCTCAAACTTCTGACCTTAGGTGATCCCCCCAGCTTGGCCTCCCAAACTGCTGGGATTACAGGTGTGAGCCACAACACCTGACTTCTGCTGTAATCTTAAATAATTATGTGTTGGTTGATTGAAAACTTCTGGATTCCTGTCATGGCAGCCTTTTCACCTTAGTTTTGGACTCAGCATTAAAGACTGCCATACATGGTTGTGGAGGCTGAGCACTATGTAACTCTAGGGGGCACCACTCACCTAGGCTTCTTACACTGAAGTATGCATGGCACCCCTAAAGTTACCCAGTGCCCAACCTGCACAACTCCTCTTACCCTTTGGCTATTACAAAGCTTATCACTTTGGGGAAAGAGTAAAGGATTGATGGAACAGACATATTCACTTGGGCTTAACTACAATATTCTGTCTTTTAAGGGTCACTAAACATTTTAAGCACCTGCCACCATTTCCCTGCAAAGCCAGCATCATGAGTAATCAGCAGAAGCCAGCACCTCCAGGGCCCTGCAATCACTCTGAAGGAGTCAGCTTCACGCCCGATGCTAATTTTAGCTTGCAATCTACAAAGGTTTTCAATGAGTCTTTTTGCCAAGCCCTCTTACAGACATGGCTTGAAAGTGTCTCTCCCAGGCTGGAGCTGGGATCTAGGTGAAAGCAATATATGTGATCCGGAGCATTCTACCCAATGGAAGCCTTCCCCATTGCCCCTGCCTGAGCCCTTCTATCTCTACTCAGCTTCCTTACCACGGTCACCCACGAGGTGTCTGGGCTGTGAGAGTCAATGAATTCTGGATGCCCAAGTTCAGTCATGCTGTCACAAAGGGGCTCTGAGTTGACTTCACTCCAGTTTCATTTATTCTTCTGTGGCGAGTGACAAGTCATGCAAGTAAAATCAAATTGGTGTGATTGATAGCATCCAGAAAAAAAATTCAGAGCACTTTGCGGAAAGGAATCATAGAATTAATTGAATACAGAATTGGAAAGCAACTCAGAAATCATCCCAGCCATTTCCTGTTCCAGATGATGAGTTGAAGGATCAGAGGTCAGGGTGCTCACTGAGGGACATATAGTGGGTTAGTGGGAGAGGACCAGCGTCCTCTATGGAAGAGACTATGTCTGCCTCCCCAGTACATTGTATCTGGCACATGGTTAGCATTCAACAAATGTTTATGGAATGAGTTTATGCATTTGTATAACATTCAGGTTACCAACAGGCCAAAACTATATAATTTTTTTCCTGTATCATGTCATGAGCATTTGTTGTTTTTGCAAATCCAGCATCTATTAGCCTTCCTGCTTATAGTGCATCCCTCTCCTACACTAGGGGGAGGAAGCATGTGATCCAGTTACAGCCAATCAGAGCATTTCATTCCCCTAGTCATGGTGATTTGTTCAAGGATTGACATGTGATTCAAGTCAGAGTGGTCAAAACCAATGAGACTCAGTTCTTGGGACTTTTGGTTCATGTTGTCAACAACAGAGCCAGCCTGAGAATGAAGCCGATGCAGAGGAAAGCAGAACCAAGGGCTAGAAAGAGCAAGGGCAAGTTTGGGTGATGGCATCTGACCCCAATATCCATGTGTGTCTGAAGCCAGTGTCTATCCCTGACATTTTTAGTTATGTGAGCGGATAATGTCCTCTCTTAATAAAAAACCAATTAGGAATTTATCATTTGCATCTGAAATCAAATGCCAGCTAGCTTGGAAGCACCATTGAAAAATGGTCCCTCTTTAGCCTGAGGGGGTAAACTTTGATTAGCGTAAACCTAATGTCGTGATTTTATTCTCTCTACCACTGAGTGCTTTACACATGAACATGTGATGCAAATCTTGTCAATGAGACTGAGATGAAAGGTGCTGCATAGATTCCGAAATAGGTTTTCTTCTTTGTACCCAAGAGAAAAAAAACTGCCCTTTTCTGCCTGTGTACATGACTTTATGATGATGTGATGCCTGGATCTGCAGCAATCAGTTTGAGACCATGAGGAGTCAAGTTTGAGGCTAAGAGCCAGCATGCCTGGGTGGTGAAGCTGAGAGATGGCAAAGCTTGCATCTTTCATGGCATCATTGAACTGCTAAACTTCCATGATTTCTGGGCTTTAAAAACTTTGAGGTGCCAGGATTTTTTAGCCATTTTTAATTCGGGATTCTATTACTTGCAAATTTCTTCTGGAATCTTGTGACTCTACTGTGTCTAGTTTGAAGACTAGCCTCTAGGCTAACTTTTTTTTTTTTTTTTTTTTTTTTTTGAGATGGAGTCTCGCTCTGTCACCCAGGCTGGAGTGCAGTGGCGCGATCTTGGCTCACTGCAAGCACTGCCGCCCGGGTTCACGCCATTCTCCTGCCTCAGCCTCCCGTGTAGCTGGGACTACAGGCGCCCGCCACTATGCCTGGGTAATTTTTTTGTGTGTTTTTAGTGGAGACGGTGTTTCACCGTGTTAGCCAGGATGGTCTCGATCTCCTGACCTTGTGATGCACCCGTCTCGGTCTCCCAAAGTGCTGGGATTACAGGCGTGAGCCACCGCGCCCGGCCTAGGCTAACTTTTTAACTATAAAATCTTTTTTTTTTTTTTTGGCTGGGCATAGTGGCTTGCAACTGTAATCTCAGCACTTTGGGAGGCTAACGCGGGTGGATCTCTTGAGCCCAGGAGTTCAGAACCAGCTTGGGCAACATGGCAAAAACCCTTCTCTACAAAATGTACAAAAATTAGCTGGGCATGGTGGCATATCCCTATAGTCCCAGCTACATGGGAGGCTGAGGTGAGAGGATGGCTTGAGCCCAGAAACTGGAGGCTGTAGTGAGCTGTGATCGTGCCACTGCACTCCAACCTGGGTGACAGAGTGGGATCCTGTCTTAAAAAAACAAACAACAACTACAACAAAAAAGGTTTTTTAACCTTGGCACTATTGATATTTTGGGCCATAATTCTTTGTGGTAGGAGGCTGTCACATGCATGTAGAAATTTAGCTGCATCTCTGGCCTCTACCTACTTGATACCAGTAGCACCCTACCCCAGCTGTGAAAACTAAAAATGACTCCAGACATTGCACATGTCCCCTGGGTTGGGGCATGGGGGCAAAACTGTCCCTAGTTGAAAACCACTAAACTAGAATTACTTACTTCCCAACTATTTTAGAAAAATAAGTTTACTATATTGTGATGGTTAATTTTATGTGTTAAGTGGACTAAGAGAGGCCCAGATAGTTGGCAAAACATCATTTTTGTGTATGTCTGTAAGGGTGTTTCTAGAAGAGATTAGCATTTGAATCTGTAGACCGGGTAAAGAAGATTGTCCTCCCAATGTGGGTGTGCATTGTCTAATCCACTGAGGGTGCAAATGAAGAGGTGAAAGAAGGTTGAATTTGCTTGGTTTTATCTGGGATATCTGTCTTCTCCTGCCCTCAGATAGTGACACTCCTAATTTTTGGGCCTTCAGTCTGAGACTGAATTACACACCGGCTTTCCTAGTTCTTTGCTTTGCACATGGCAGATAGTGGGACTTCTTGGCTTCTATAATCATGTGACCAATTCCTGTAACTGATGGATCAGTCAGTCAATCCTCTTGGTTCTGTTTCTCTGGAGAGTGCTGATTAATAGATATATTGTTGAGACAGTCTTGAGGTGTCATTAAAAACAAATGAGTTACCAAAAATTACAAGTGTTGGAGAGGATACAGAGAAATTGGAACCCTGCATTGCTGGCAGGAGTGTAAGATGGTGCAGCCTTTGTGGAAAACAGATTGATGGCTCTTCAGAAAGTTGAATATAAAATTACCATACGGTTCAGCAATTCTGCTCCTAGGTATATGTCCAAAAGAATTGAAAACAGATACTCAAACAGATACTTGCACCTGGATTTTTTTTTTTTTTTCTTGAGACAGAGTCTCACTCTGTCACCCAGGCTGGAGTACAGTGGCGTGATCTTGGCTCACTGCAACCTCCACCTCCTGGGTTCAAGCAGTTCTCCTGCCTTAACTTCCCAAGTAGCTGGATTACGTCTAGCTAACATTTTTTGTATTTTTAGTAGAGACAGGGTTTCACCATATTGGCCGGGCTGGTCTCAAACTCCTAGACCTCAGGTGATCTGCCCGCCTTGGCCTCCCAAACTGCTGGGATTACAAGCATAAGCCACTACACCCAGCATACCTGAATATTAATAATAGCATTATTCACAGTAATCAAAAGAAGGAAGGAACCCAAGTGTCCATGGGTGGATGAATGGGTAAACGAGATGTAATATACACATATAATAAAATATTAATGAGCCTTGAATGAAATTCTAAAACATGCTACAGTATGAATGCACCTTGAAAGCATTGTGCTAAGTGAAATAGCCAGTCACAAAGGAACAAATATTATGATTCCATGTGAAATATCTGGAAGAGACAAATTCACAGAAACAGAAAGTAAAGCAGAATTTATCAGGGGCTAGGAGAGGGGAGAATGGGGAGTTATGGCTTAATAGGTACAGAATTTCTGTTTGGGGTGATGACAAATTTTAGAACTAGATAGTGGTGATGGTTACACAACATTGTGAATGTAATTAATGGTGCTGACTTGTGCACTTAATGCTTAAAATAGCAAGTTTCATGTTATATATATTTTACCATTAAAAAATCCTCTCCAAACCCCGAATGAGTTAAAGTAATGAACTTTTGCCAGTCCTAGAGTGTTTGGTGCAATGCATTACCTAGATGCCATAGCACATGAAAGAACATTTGAGGGGAAGGAGTAGGTGGGATTTCGTTACTCTGTTTTCTGGCTATTAAGATTAGAGTCTGCTGAGCTCTAAGACACCAATGTTTTAGTTATAGGTTGATATCCAAATCTCATCTTAAGTTGTGGCTCCCATAATCCCCGTGTGTCATGGGAAGGACCCAGTGGGAGGTAAGTGAATCATGGGGGCACATTTTTCCCATGCTGTTCTCGTGATAGTGAATAAATCTCATGAGATCTGATGGTTTTATAAAGGGCCATTTCCCTGCACATGCTCTGTTGCTTACCACCATGTAAGACGTGCCTTTGCTCCTCCTTTGTCCTTATGATTGTGAGGCCTCCCCAACCATGTGGAACTGTGAGTCCAGTAAACCTCTTTTTATAAATTACCCAATCTTGGATATTTCTTCATTGCAGTAGGAAAATGGACTAATACATGGGTTTTGCTGAGTTCTTGCCATGTACAAGGCACTATGTTAAGGTCTTTACACGAACCACCTCAATAACGCTAAAAGCCCCACAAAGTAGATGTTAATATTACCCCATTATATATGTGGGTAACCAGGCTCAGAGAAAAGTAGAGTCAGCATTCAAAGAAATCCAAGTAGTTTGATTCCATACAGGTCCCATGCATTTAACTATTGGACTCAGTTTTTTGCTGAAGGTTGGAGTCAAAATGCTTAACTTTGGTTTAAAAAAGCCTATTTTCCGACCTGGGCTGGTTCACCCCTCCTTAGGCAACCTGGTGGTCCCCCGCTCCTGGGAGGTCACCATGTAACAAACCTGCACGTTATGCACATGTACCCTAGAACTTAAAGTATAATAATAATAAAAAAAAAAGACAAAAAAAAAAAGCCTATTTTGAGAATTTACATAGTTAAACAGTAATAAGGGAGAAACGAAGTTGTTAGCAGCAACCAAGCAACTCCCATCTTTCTGACTTTGCAGTTAAAAAAAAAAAAATAACATTGCACAGAAGATGTGTTTGCCTCTGAACACTGTCAATTAGATCAGAGGAGCGCTTTTCCCAGGAGGACAGCTGAAGCACTTGGGCTTTCCTGGGGTCCAGGATGCTCCTCAGGGGCAAATTTACAGTTCCCTGCTGGGGCTTAGATGGCTGGATCCGAATGTTCTTGTCTATCTTTCTGCCTTATTGGGGGATGGATTATGGCACTTGATGATTTAATCCGTGTAATCTCTAGACAAAACATGTCTCCACTTTGCTGCCAGGAAAATGTTAATTTATTCTTCTGGAGCTAGAGAGGTAAATGAAGTGATTGAAGATGCAGTGTGTGTATGCGCACTTGTGTGCACCCAGGTATGTGTGTGCGTTGGTACACTAGGGTCTGTGTGAAGTGAAGCAAACAGGCCTGAAATGAAGGAATTTTTAGTGGAAAGTTTGTGAGTCTCCTTTAGGGAAATGCAGTCCCCTCCCCTTGCCCAAACTGTGTGCAACATGTTGTGTCTATGGTGTGATTATTTTCCTGGAGGGTGTGTGGTGTTGTGTTCATCAAGATCTCAGGGGGTTTTTGGAGAATGTCAGTCTGAAGTTTTGAGAGCCACAATTACCTTAGGTATGAGAGACTCTCAGTATTTAAGAAGAACCTTTATTTGTTAAGGAACTGGGGCAGAGAGCAGCAATGGGAATTGTTATTTCAAGCCTGCTAAGTTGGAAGCTTGAAAACACCCAGCCAGGTTGAAACAAACTTTGGCAAAACAAGCCCAAGCATCCCAGTCTGCTCCTTCAGCTGTCTCCCTCTCCCACTTTCTTCCAGTCCTCCTCTACTGTGCGAGGGTCTGCCCACCTTATGGGCTACAGGCCTGCAACCTGGGGAATGTAAAGACCAGACACATCCACGTAGTCAACTTGTATCTGGCACATAGTACGAATTAAATAAACAGTAGTTTAAAAAGCTGCAGCCATCCAGATCTCTGAGAAATGGTAATTTGTTCCAGACATAGAACAAAGAGATTCCCTTTCTTCTCTTATAACCTAAGAGAAGAAAAAATAAACAAGCTAAGGAAAATAGACAACCTCAGAGAGTACTCATTCATGGCAAGTGGGAAACCATATAAATGTGTGTGTTTCTTTATTTAGAAACATGTAAGCACCGTTTGTTGATTGTTCGCCACATCGTGCCATGCTCCATATACTATCCTTAACATGCATCACCTTCATTAGTCATCACAGCAACCTGGGGAGGTTGGAACTCTCAAACGCACTTGACAGATGAGGAAACTGGAGAGGTTTACAGAGATGAAGCAATTTGCCCAAGGTAAGTAGACAGCAAGCATCAAGAGTCAGGATTTGAAAGGTCACTGTTTTGACGATGCTATGTCAACTCCTGTGAACCTTGCATTTTCTGATTTGATTAGGGAAGACTTCCTGTGGGAAAAGGACTATCACTAAATGTTGAAAAAATGATAGAGTAGATGGGAGAGATATAATAGTCTGAGTGTAATTGGTTTAGGATTAAGCTATCCTTTTCAAACTTTATTGTGTGTACACATCACCTGAGAATCTTATTAAAATGATTCCTGACTGGGTGTAGTGGCTCACACCTGTAATCCCAATGCTTTGGGAGGCCAAGGTTGGAGGATCACTTGAGGCCAGAGTTTGAGACCAGCCTAGGCAAGAGAGTGAGACCCTGTCTCTGCAAAAAAAAAAATAAATAAAATGTAGATCCTGATTCAGCAGGTTTGGGGAAGAGCCTGAGATTCACATTTCTTTTTTTTTTTTTTTTGAGACTGAGTCTCACTCTGTTGCCCAAGCTGGAGTGCAGTGGCGTCATCTTGGCTCACTGCAACCTCTGCCACCTGGGTTCAAGCAATTCCTCTGCCTCAGCCTCTAGAGTAGCTGGGACTATAGGCGTGCACCACCATGCCCAGCTAATTTTTGTATTTTTAGTAGTGATGGGGTTTCACCATGTTGGCCAGGCTAGTCTTGAACTCCTGAACTCAAGAGATCTACCCACCTTGGCCTCCCAAAGTGCTGGGATTACAGGTGTGAGCCACCGCGCCTGGCCGAGATTCACATTTCTAAGCAGCTCGCAGTTGATGTTGTTGCTGTGAGCCGTAGACATTTCAAGTAGCCAGGAGATAAGATACAGTGTTTATAAACAACTTGCCCTTCTATGATATCATTTGATCCTTACCTAAGCCCTGTGAGGAATCCATTATTATTTCTACATTATAGATGAAAAAATTGAGAGTTTGGTTGACAATAGCTACCATTTTCAAGTGTCAGGCATTTCTAGGGATACAATAGCAAACAAGACAGACATAGTTCTCATTTCAAGACATTGACGATCCAGGAAACAAAGCTCTAGATAATTAAATTTGAAAGGCTCTGGGTGCTCAATGAATGTTTGTTAAATGGGTGAAAAGCTTCAACTCTGGGTGTTTCCATTCATCATAGGAGGAAGAGAAACAGGCTTAGGGTAGTGGAGGATGATGTATTTAGTCTTAGACATTGTAGATGACATCCTGGTGTAGCTGTCTAGTAAGCAGGTCTGGGTATGGTGTTCAGGAGAGAGATCCAAGGTGAGGAGAGCTAAGTTTGAGAGCTGTCACTGCACAGGTGGTAACTGGAATTATAAAAGATTCAATTCAGGAAACAGAGGAGAATGAAATTGGCTAGAAGAGTTTAAAGTATGAAGATCCTTGAATAGGCTTCTAAAATAGGAACCTGCATGGCCAGAAATTCCCAGTTTTCAGAGGAAGAGGAGCCCAATGAAAATGACTAAGAAAAATTCACAAGAGAGGTAGGAGGAAAGCCACAGAAGCCATGGGGTGAGAAAACTTCACTGAAGAAGAGGTTCATCACTGATGATGGGATAAGCCAGAGTCATATGTGCCTTTTAATGCGATGCACTGAGGTGGACACAACATGTCTTCTGTAATATCCTTCAAAAAGTGCATGTTTAGAATCTAATCATGAGAAAACACAGACAAGCCCAAATTGAGAGACGTTATATAAAACTACTGGGCTGTACTTTTCAATTTTTCTTTTGTATCCTGAAAGACTAACAAATAATAGTAAGGCTTCCTTACTATTGGTGGCTCACACCTGTAATCCCAGCACTTTGGGAGGCTGAGGCAGGCAGATCACCTGAGGTCAGGAGTTTGAGACCAGCCTGGTCAACATGATGAAACCCCGACTCTACTAAAAATACAAAAAAATTGGCCGGGCATGGTGACCCGCGCTTGTAATCCCAGCTACTCAGGAGCCTGAAGCAGGAGAATCACTTGAACCCAGGAGGCAGAGGTTACAGTGAGCCGAGATTATGCCATTGCACTCCAGCTTGGGCAACAAGAGCAAAACTCTGTCTCAAAAAACAAAACAAAACAAAACAAAAACAACAACAAAGAAAAAGAAAAATACTAAGGCCTCCAGATATAATAAAAGGAGACTAAAGAACCATAACAAGTAAATGTGGCTCCATATTTGATCTTGCATGAGAAAAGAAAAAGGTTATGAAAGACATTATAGAGACAACTGACTAAATTTTAAAATGGGCTGCTGACTAGGTAATAGTATTACATCAATGTTATTTTTCCTAAATTTGATAATTGTGTTGTGATTGTATAATAGAATACCTTTGTTCTTAGGAAATACGTGCTGAAATATTTCGAGGTGAAAGTTTGGGATGTCTGCCATTTACCCTTCTGCTATGATCTGAACGTTTGTGTCCTTCCAAAATTCATACGTTGAAGCCTAATCCCTAATGTGTGAAAATTTGGAGATGGGACCTTCAGAGGTGATAAGGTCATGAGAGCCCTAACCTCCCATTCATGTCAGAGGTTACAGTGAGAGAACAGCTGGCTCTCATTAGATACTGAATACCTGGCAACTTGGTCTTGGACTTCCCAGCCTCTAGAACTGTGGGGGGAAAATTCTGTTGCTTATAAACCATCTAGGTTGTAGTATTTTGTTGTAGTAGCCCGAACAGCTTAAGCACCTTCCACGGTTCTGAAAAAATAAAAAGGATAAATAGATACATAAGGCAAATGAGGCAAAATATTAATTGGTAAATCTGGGCAAGGATACATGAGTATTCACTGTACTATTCTTACAACTTTTTTTATAGACTTGAAACATTTCAATGTCAAATGTTTTTAAAAAAGGAATGCATATACACTATCAAATTTTGTGGAGAGGTGAGAAAAACCAATGGTCCAAAGTCTGTATTGGGTCAGGCATGGTGGATCATGCCTGAAATCCTAGCATTTTGGGAGGCTGAGGCAGGAGGATTGCTTGAGGTCAGGAGTTCAGTACCATCCTGGGCAACATAGGGAGACCCTGTCTCTACAAAAATTAGCTGGGCATGGTGGCATGTACCTGTGGTTCCAGCTACTTGAGAGGCTAAGGTGGGAGGACTGCTTGAACCCAGGAGGTTGAGGCCGCAGTGAGCAGTGATTGCACCACTACACTCCAGCCTGGGTGACAGAGCAAGACTCTGTCTCAAAAAAGAAAAGTATCCTTTGGATTCAGCAACGATGGATTTAGCCTTGAATTTATTGCACTTACATTCTAGAAAGAAATCCATAAATGAATATACAATTACAAATTGGAATAGGGATTGGGAGGAAAGAACAGGAAGCTGTATAGATAGATTAAGAGAATGACATGGATGTAATTAGTGCCTTGGGCAAACCAGTTCCAGTGGACTGCAGGAGCCAATGTCAGACTGCAGCGGACTGAGAGGGAAGTGAGGATGTGAGAACAGAGCATAGACACCTCCTTCAGGAGGCTTGGGTAAAGAGGGTGGATCATAAAAATTAGCTACTATAGGGAGATGTGGGATCAAGTTAGAAACCTGGGGAGTCATGGGAGTTTTTGAAGAAGTTGTTACATCTGGTCAGGGTATGTGATGACAGACAGGAGTTTCCAGGGAGGTAGAATGTGAATGTTCTACACTGAGGGAACAAGGACGACACTTAAGGAAGGGAGGGGTGTTTGCAAAAGGCGAGAAACTTGGTCCATCCGGAGGCTGAGATGTCTGTGGGTGGGCCATGAAAGGGGCAGCTGAAGAGGCAGGGAGGGAGTAGATTTAGAACCTTGTTTGCCAAGCTGAGCACCTTGACTTTTGCCAGAAAGAGGTTCAACCTCTTGTCTGGTGTCTCAGCCAGCAGATGGCAAGATGGGACCCACACTGTCTTCCAAAAGTTTTTCTATACAAAAAAATATATGTTATATTAAGTGCTCCCAGATATTCAAGCCAGAAGCTGATGTACCATCTGTTCTATTAGTCTGTTCTCACACTGCTATAAAGTCATACCTGAGACTGGGTAATTTATGAAGAAAAGAGGTTTAATTGAGTCACAGTTTGACAGGCTTAACAGGAAGCATGGCCAGGAGGCCTCAGGAAACTTACAATCATGGTGGAAAGTGAATGGGAAGCATTGGTGGAAGCTTGTAGATGGCCACCTTCTCCCCATGTCTTCACATAGTCTTCCCTCTGTGTCTGTGTCTAAATTTCCTCTTCTTATGAGGACAACAGTCAGATTAGGACCCAGCATAATCATCTCATTTTAATTTAGTTACTTCTTTAAAGATCTCGTCTCCAAATACAGTCACACTCTGAGGTACTAGGAGTTAGGACTTCAACATGTGAATTTCGGTAGTGGGTGGCGGGGGTGGGGAAAGGACATGGTTCAGCTCACAGCAACTCTTCTCATCATTTAGAATGCAGCCTAAATGTCCTTGGGAAGGCTTTCTTTTCCTCCACCCTACCCAATCCAAATAGATTTCCCATTATTTTTATATATAGCACCCCATTCCCCCCATCCCTATTCCATTTTGTAATTGCACATTCGTTTATGGGTCTCCATCTAGAATGTAAGTGTCATGAATTCAAGGACCATCTCTTTTCTGATCACTGCTATATCCCCAGGATTAGCATAGTTCCTCACCCATAGTAGGCAGTCGATATAAATTTGTTGAATGAACAAATTAATGAAAAGTCTAGAGACTGAACAGAATCTAGTAACTTTGCATCTAGTTGAACTGAGGCCAAAACCACCGAAAGGAGAGGTGATTCTTACTTATGTTTAAAGATCTGCAGAACAAGTGATTTCACACCAACCCTTAGTACCCCTCACTGCAGCCTTTGGCACGAAATATGCAAGATGTGACTGGAAATCGATTCAAGCTCAGAGGTAGGAAGCTGGGAAGAACACATTTATAAAATTATTGCTGGTGTGTGCTGTGACATAGCAGCCCAGTATAGCACCACAGGCCAGTGTATGACCAAAACTAATGGCATTGGGCTTTTTGTTTAAAAGATAAGAAAATTCAACTGTAAGCAGGGACAGAACAAATTTCATTCTTGTTCAATTGTTTTAGAGGATGTTTAGATTTAGACTCAATTTGAACCGGATTTCTAGGTGGATCCATTTCAAAATGTAATATTTGGGTTGTGCTAAGGCTTAGTGCATCTGTGCAGTTTCACTCTAGCTTCTGGTTCATAGATGGTTTCTGAAAGATCACTGTGAGTCTCAGCCATTCTCAGGCAAGATCATACATCCCAAGGATTGTCTTGCTGGAAGGTCCTGAAGACTTATTTTGTGTAGTCCTCTCCCTGCAAAGGGGTCGTTTGATTTATCCAAGCAAGATTGTTAATTTATTTTTATTTATTTAGCAAACACTTACTGGGAGTTTATGCTCTGCCAAGCACCATGGATTAGTAAAGAAGCATAAGATATAGCCTCCACTCTCAAAATTGGATCTTGAGAGCAGAGGCCAAATCTTGGTCTTATTTTTTCCTATCTGGTGCTTGGTGCAATTGTTGTGGCAGGAACAGCTGTGTGGTGACATTTGTCATTTTTTGGCTGCCCAGTGTTAGAATCTTCATTCCATATTTGGAAAATTTCCCATTATATGAGTCTTGTGGGGAGGCAGAACCCTCCTCTTACAAGAGAAGCTCTGAAGATGAGGTATTTGTCTTCCCAGGATCCTTTGCATCTCAGGTGTGATCATGTGACATGGAGTTGGCCAGTCAGATGCACTTGTGTGAGTCTTTGAAATGGAATCAGTGTCATGCAGAATAGGGACAATGGAGGATCAGTTATGGAGGTGGCAGGAGCAGCAGTGAGTTTCTAGAGGGCAATAATGGTGCCAGTGGCAGCACTCAGTGCCCAGGGCTAGCAGGGACCGAGGTCTAAACTGTAGTGCCCTCAGCTTGGGGATTGCTGCAGTCCTGTCTTCCTTGAGCTGCTCT